>NW_027675486.1:15000-142500 GCF_965601325.2 Salmo salar
CACACACCGACAACACACACACACACACCGACAACACACACACACACACACACACCGACAACACACACACACACCGACAACACACACACACACACCGACAACACACACAGACACACACACCGACAACACACACACACACACCGACAACACACACACACACACACCGACAACACATAAACACACACACACACCGACAACACACACACACACACACCGACAACACATAACACACACACACACCGACAACACACACACACACACCGACAACACACACACACACACCGACAACACACCGACACACACACACACACACACCGACAACACACACACACACACCGACAACACACACACACACACACCCGACAACACACACACACACACACCGACAACACACACACACACACACCGACAACACACACACACACCCCGGCAACACACACACACACACCGACAACACACACACACACACACACACCGACAACACACACACACACACACCGACAACACACACACACACACACCGACAACACACACACACACCCCGGCAACACACACACACACACCGAAACACACACACACACACACACACACCGACAACACACACACACACACACACACACACACACACACCACACACACACACACACACACACACACACACACACACACACCGACAACACACACACACACACACACACCGACAACACACACACACACAAACAACACACACACACACAACACACACACACACACACCGACAACACACACACACACACACCGACAACACACACACACACACACCGACAACACACACACACACACCGACAACACACACACACACACACCGACAACACATAAACACACACACACACCGACAACACACACACACACACACCGACAACACATAAACACACACACACACCGACAACACACACACACACACCGACAACACACACACACACACCGACAACACACCGACAACACACACACACACACCGACAACACACACACACACACCGACAACACACACACACACACACACACACCGACAACACACACACACACACACCGACAACACACACACACACACACCGACAACACACACACACACACCGGCAACACACACACACACACCGACAACACACACACACACACACACCGACAACACACACACACACACACCGACAACACATAAACACACACACACACCGACAACACACACACACACACACCGACAACACATAAACACACACACACACCGACAACACACACACACACACCGACAACACACACACACACACCGACAACACACCGACAACACACACACACACACACCGACAACACACACACACACACCGACAACACACACACACACACACACACACCGACAACACACACACACACACACCGACAACACACACACACACACACCGACAACACACACACACACCCCGGCAACACACACACACACACCGACAACACACACACACACACACACCGACAACACACACACACACACACACACACACACACACACACACACACACACACACACACACACACACACACACACACACACACACACACCGACAACACACACACACACACACACCGACAACACACACACACACAAACAACACACACACACACAACACACACACACACACACCGACAACACACACACACACACACCGACAACACACACACACACACACCGACAACACACACACACACACCGACAACACACACACACACACACCGACAACACATAAACACACACACACACCGACAACACACACACACACACACCGACAACACATAAACACACACACACACCGACAACACACACACACACACCGACAACACACACACACACACCGACAACACACCGACAACACACACACACACACACCGACAACACACACACACACACCGACACACACACACACACACACACACACACACCGACAACACACACACACACACACCGACAACACACACACACACACACCGACAACACACACACACACACCGACAACACACACACACACACCGACAACACACACACACACACACCGACAACACACACACACACACACACACACACACACACACACACACACACAACACACACACACACACACCGACAACACACACACACACACACACCGACAACACACACACACACAAACAACACACACACACACAACACACACACACACACACCGACAACACACACACACACACACACCGACAACACACACACACACACACCGACAACACACACACACACACACACCGACAACACACACACACACACACGACAACACACACACACACACACCGACAACACACACACACACACACCGACAACACACACACACACACACCGACACACACACACACACACACACCGACAACACACACACACACACCGACAACACACACACACACACACACCGACAACACACACACACACACACCGACAACACACACACACACACACACGACAACACACACCGACAACACACACACACACACACACCGACAACACACACACACACACCGACAACACACACACACACACACCGACAACACACACACACACAACACACACACACACACACACCGACAACACACACACACACACACCGACAACACACACACACACCCCGGCAACACACACACACACACCGACAACACACACACACACACACACCGACAACACACACACACACACACACACACACACACACACACACACACACACACACACACCGACAACACACACACACACACACACCGACAACACACACACACACAAACAACACACACACACACAACACACACACACACACACCGACAACACACACACACACACACACCGACAACACACACACACACACACCGACAACACACACACACACACCGACAACACACACACACACACACCGACAACACATAACACACACACACACCGACAACACACACACACACACACCGACAACACATAACACACACACACACCGACAACACACACACACACACCGACAACACACACACACACACCGACAACACACCGACAACACACACACACACACCGACAACACACACACACACACCGACAACACACACACACACACACACACACACCGACAACACACACACACACACACCGACAACACACACACACACACACCGACAACACACACACACACACCGGCAACACACACACACACACCGACAACACACACACACACACACACGACAACACACACACACACACACCGACAACACATAAACACACACACACACCGACAACACACACACACACACACCGACAACACATAAACACACACACACACCGACAACACACACACACACACCGACAACACACACACACACACCGACAACACACCGACAACACACACACACACACACCGACAACACACACACACACACCGACAACACACACACACACACACACACACCGACAACACACACACACACACACCGACAACACACACACACACACACCGACAACACACACACACACCCCGGCAACACACACACACACACCGACAACACACACACACACACACACCGACAACACACACACACACACACACACACACACACACACACACACACCACACACACACACACACACACACACACACACACACACACACACCGACAACACACACACACACACACACCGACAACACACACACACACAAACAACACACACACACACAACACACACACACACACACCGACAACACACACACACACACACCGACAACACACACACACACACACCGACAACACACACACACACACCGACAACACACACACACACACACCGACAACACATAACACACACACACACCGACAACACACACACACACACACCGACAACACATAAACACACACACACACCGACAACACACACACACACACCGACAACACACACACACACACCGACAACACACCGACAACACACACACACACACCGACAACACACACACACACACCGACAACACACACACACACACACACACACACACCGACAACACACACACACACACACCGACAACACACACACACACACACCGACAACACACACACACACACACACACCGACAACACACACACACACACACACACACACACACACACACACACACACACACACACACACCGACAACACACACACACACAAACAACACACACACACACAACACACACACACACACACCGACAACACACACACACACACACCGACAACACACACACACACACCGACAACACACACACACACACACACACCGACAACACACACACACACACACCGACAACACACACACACACACACACACCGACAACACACACACACACCGACAACACACACACACACACCGACAACACACACACACACACACACACCGACAACACACACACACACCGACAACACACACACACACACCGACAACACACACAGACACACACACCGACAACACACACACACACACCGACAACACACACACACACACACCGACAACACATAAACACACACACACACCGACAACACACACACACACACACCGACAACACATAAACACACACACACACCGACAACACACACACACACACCGACAACACACACACACACACCGACAACACACCGACAACACACACACACACACACCGACAACACACACACACACACCGACAACACACACACACACACACACACACCGACAACACACACACACACACACCGACAACACACACACACACACACCGACAACACACACACACACCCCGGCAACACACACACACACACCGACAACACACACACACACACACACCGACAACACACACACACACACACACACACACACACACACACACACACACACACACACACACCGACAACACACACACACACACACCGACAACACACACACACACAAACAACACACACACACACAACACACACACACACACACCGACAACACACACACACACACACCGACAACACACACACACACACACCGACAACACACACACACACACACACACCGACAACACACACACACACACACCGACAACACACACACACACACACCGACAACACACACACACACACCGACAACACACACACACACACAACACACACACACACACCGACAACACACACACACACACACCGACAACACACACACACACACAGACAACACACACACACACACACCGACAACACACACACACACACACCGACAACACACACACACCGACAACACACACACACACACACACACCGACAACACACACACACACACACCGACAACACACACACACACACACACTGACAACACACACACACACACACACCGACAACACACACACACACACACACCGACAACACACACCGACAACACACACACACACACACACCGACAACACACACACACACCGACAACACACACACACACACACCGACAACACACACACACACAACACACACACACACACACACCGACAACACACACACACACAAACAACACACACACACACAACACACACACACACACACCGACAACACACACACACACACACCGACAACACACACACACACACACCGACAACACACACACACACACCGACAACACACACACACACACCGACAACACATAAACACACACACACACCGACAACACACACACACACACACCGACAACACATAAACACACACACACACCGACAACACACACACACACACCGACAACACACACACACACACCGACAACACACCGACAACACACACACACACACCGACAACACACACACACACACAGACAACACACACACACACACACACACACACACCGACAACACACACACACACACACCGACAACACACACACACACACACCGACAACACACACACACACACCGGCAACACACACACACACACCGACAACACACACACACACACACACCGACAACACACACACACACACACACACACACACACACACACACACACACACCGACAACACACACACACACACACACCGACAACACACACACACACAAACAACACACACACACACAACACACACACACACACACCGACAACACACACACACACACACCGGCAACACACACACACACACCGACAACACACACACACACACACACACACCGACAACACACACACACACACACCGACAACACACACACACACACACACACACACCGACAACAAACACACACACCGACAACACACACACACACACCGACAACACACACACACACACACACACCGACAACACACACACACACCGACAACACACACACACACACCGACAACACACACAGACACACACACCGACAACACACACACACACACCGACAACACACACACACACACACCGACAACACATAAACACACACACACACCGACAACACACACACACACACACCGACAACACATAAACACACACACACACCGACAACACACACACACACACCGACAACACACACACACACACCGACAACACACCGACAACACACACACACACACACCGACAACACACACACACACACCGACAACACACACACACACACACACACACCGACAACACACACACACACACACCGACAACACACACACACACACACCGACAACACACACACACACCCCGGCAACACACACACACACACCGACAACACACACACACACACACACCGACAACACACACACACACACACACACACACACACACACACACACACACACACACACACACACCGACAACACACACACACACACACACCGACAACACACACACGCACAAACAACACACACACACACAACACACACACACACACACCGACAACACACACACACACACACCGACAACACACACACACACACACCGACAACACACACACACACACACACACCGACAACACACACACACACACACCGACAACACACACACACACACACCGACAACACACACACACACACCGACAACACACACACACACACAACACACACACACACAGCGACAACACACACACACACACACACCGACAACACACACACACACACAGACAACACACACACACACACACCGACAACACACACACACACACACCGACAACACACACACACACACACCGACAACACACACACACACACACACCGACAACACACACACACCGACAACACACACACACACACCGACAACACACACACACACCGACAACACACACACACACACACACCGACAACACACACACACACACACCGACGACACATAAACACACACACACCGACAACACACACACACACACACTGACAACACACACACACACACACCGACAACACACACACACACACACACACACCGACAACAAACACACACACCGACAACACACACACACACACCGACAACACACACACACACACACACACACCGACAACACACACACACACCGACAACACACACACACACCGACAACACACACACACACACCGACAACACACACAGACACACACACCGACAACACACACACACACACACCGACAACACACACACACACACACCGACAACACATAAACACACACACACACCGACAACACACACACACACACACCGACAACACATAAACACACACACACACCGACAACACACACACACACACCGACAACACACACACACACACCGACAACACACCGACAACACACACACACACACCGACAACACACACACACACACACCGACAACACACACACACACACACAGACACACCGACAACACACACACACACACACCGACAACACACACACACACACACCGACAACACACACACACACACCGGCAACACACACACACACACCGACAACACACACACACACACACACCGACAACACACACACACACACACACACACACACACACACACACACACACACACACACACACACACACACCGACAACACACACACACACACACACCGACAACACACACACACACAAACAACACACACACACACAACACACACACACACACACCGACAACACACACACACACACACCGACAACACACACACACACACCGACAACACACACACACACACACACCGACAACACACACACACACACACCGACAACACACACACACACACACCGACAACACACACACACACACCGACAACACACACACACACACAACACACACACACACACCGACAACACACACACACACACACACCGACAACACACACACACACACACACACACACACACACACACACACACACACACACACCGACAACACACACACAGACACGTCGACAACACACACACACACAAACACCAGCAACACACACACACACACCGACAACACACACACACACACACCGACAACAAACACACACACCGACAACACACACACACACACCGACAACACACACACACACACACACACACCGACAACACACACACACACCGACAACACACACACACACCGACAACACACACACACACACCGACAACACACACAGACACACACACCGACAACACACACACACACACACCGACAACACACACACACACACCGACAACACATAAACACACACACACACCGACAACACACACACACACACCGACAACACATAAACATACACACACACCGACAACACACACACACACACCGACAACACACACACACACACCGACAACACACCGACAACACACACACACCGACAACACACACACACACACACAGACACACCGACAACACACACACACACACACCGACAACACACACACACACACACCGACAACACACACACACACACCGGCAACACACACACACACACCGACAACACACACACACACCGACAACACACACACACACACACACACACACACACACACACACACACACACACACACACACACACACACACACACACACCGACAACACACACACACACACACACCGACAACACACACACACACAAACAACACACACACACACAACACACACACACACACACCGACAACACACACACACACACACCGACAACACACACACACACACCGACAACACACACACACACACACACACCGACAACACACACACACACACACCGACAACACACACACACACACACCGACAACACACACACACACCGACAACACACACACACACACAACACACACACACACACCGACAACACACACACACACACACACCGACAACACACACACACACACACACACACACACACACACACACACACACCGACAACACACACACAGACACATCGACAACACACACACACACAAACACCAGCAACACACACACACACACCGACAACACACACACACACACACCGACAACACACACACACACACCGACAACACACACACACACACACACACACACCGACAACACACACACACACACCGACAACACACACACACACACACCGACAACACACACACACACACCGGCAACACACACACACACACCGACAAAACACACACACACACCGACAACACACACACACACACACACACACACACACACACACACCGACAACACACACACACACACACACCGACAACACACACACACACAAACAACACACACACACACAACACACACACACACACACCGACAACACACACACACACACACCGACAACACACACACACACACCCCGACAACACACACACACACACACACACCGACAACACACACACACACACACCGACAACACACACACACACACACCGACAACACACACACACACACAACACACACACACACACCGACAACACACACACACACACACACCGACAACACACACACACACACACACACACACACACACACACACCCACCGACAACACACACACAGACACATCGACAACACACACACACACAAACACCAGCAACACACACACACACACCGACAACACACACACACACACACCCACAACACACACACACCGACGACACACACACACACACACCGACAACACACACACACACACACCGACAACACACACACACACACACACTGACAACACACACACACACACACCGACAACACACACACACACACACCGACAACACACACACACACACACACACCGACAACACACACACACACACACACCGACTACACACACACACCGACAACACACACACACACACACTCAGACAACACACACACCGACAACACACACACACACAACACACACACACACCGACAACACACACACACCGACAACACACACACACACACACACCGACAACACACACACACATACACACCGACAACACACACACACACCGACAACACACACACACACACACACACACACACACACCGACAACACACACACACACCGACAACACACACACACACACACTGACAACACACACACACACACCGACAACACACACACACACACACACCGACAACACATAAACACACACACACCGACAACACACACACACACACAGACAACACACACACACACCGACAACACACACACACACACACCGACAACACACACACACCGACAACACACACACACACACACACCGACAACACACACACACACACACCGACAACACACACACACACACACACTGACAACACACACACACACACACCGACAACACACACACACACACACACCGACAACACACACACACACACACACACACACACACCGACAACACACACACACACCGACAACACACACACACACACACCGACAACACACACACACAACACACACACACACACACCGACAACACACACACACACACACACCGACAACACACACACACACACCGACAACACACACACACACACACCGACAACACACACACACACACCGACAACAGACACACACACACACACCGACAACACACACACACACAAACAACACACACACACACAACACACACACACACACACCGACAACACACACACACAAACACCGACAACACACACACACACACACCGACAACACACACACACACACACCGACAACACACACACACACACACCGACAACACACACACACACACACCGACAACACACACACACACACCGACAACACACACACACACAACACACACACACACACCGACAACACACACACACACACCGACAACACACACACACACACACACACACACACACACACACCGACAACACACACACACACACATCGACAAGACACACACACACAAACACCAGCAACACACACACACACACACAGACAACACGCACACACACACCCACAACACACAAACACCGACAACACACACACACACACACACACCGACAACACACACACACACACACCGACAACACACACACACACACACACTGACAACACACACACACACACACCGACAACACACACACACACACACACACACACCGACAACACACACACACACACACACCGACAACACACACACACCGACAACACACACACACACACACACTCAGACAACACACACACCGACAACACACACACACACAACACACACACACACCGACAACACACACACACACACACACCGACAACACACACACACACACACCGACAACACACACACACACACCGACAACACACACACACACACCGACAACACACACACACACACCGACAACAGACACACACACACACACCGACAACACACACACACACAAACAACACACACACACAACACACACACACACACACCGACAACACACACACACACACACCGACAACACACACACACACACCGACAACACACACACACACACAACACACACACACACACCGACAACACACACACACACACACACCGACAACACACACACACACACACACACACACACACACCGACAACACACACACACACACATCGACAACACACACACACACAAACACCAGCAACACACACACACACACACACAGACAACACACACACACACACCCACAACACACACACACCGACAACACACACACACACACACACACCGACAACACACACACACACACACCGACAACACACACACACACACACACTGACAACACACACACAAACCGACAACACACACACACACACACCGATAACACACACACACACACACACATACACCGACAACACACACACACACACACCGACAACACACACACACACACACACTGACAACACACACACACACACACCGACAACACACACACACACACCGACAACACACACCGACAACACACACAAACACACACACCGACAACACACACACACACCGACAACACACACACACACACACCGACAACACACACACACACAACACACACACACACACACACACACACACACACACACACACACACACACACACACACACACACCGACAACACACACACACACACACACCGACAACACACACACACACACCGACAACACACACACACACACACCGACAACACATAAACACACACACACACCGACAACACACACACACACACACCGACAACACATAAACACACACACACACCGACAACACACACACACACACCGACAACACACACACACACACCGACAACACACCGACAACACACACACACACACCGACAACACACACACACACACCGACAACACACACACACACACACACACACACCGACAACACACACACACACACACCGACAACACACACACACACACACCGACAACACACACACACACACACACTGACAACACACACACACACCGACAACACACACACACACACCGACAACACACACACACACACACACACACACACACACACACACACACACACACACACACCGACAACACACACACACACACACACCGACAACACACACACACACAAACAACACACACACACACACCGACAACACACACACACACACAACACACACACACACACCGACAACACACACACACACACACACCGACAACACACACACACACACACACACACACACACACACACACACACACACACACACCGACAACACACACACAGACACGTCGACAACACACACACACACAAACACCAGCAACACACACACACACACCGACAACACACACACACACACACCGACAACAAACACACACACCGACAACACACACACACACACCGACAACACACACACACACACACACACACCGACAACACACACACACACCGACAACACACACACACACCGACAACACACACACACACACCGACAACACACACAGACACACACACCGACAACACACACACACACACACCGACAACACACACACACACACCGACAACACATAAACACACACACACACCGACAACACACACACACACACCGACAACACATAAACATACACACACACCGACAACACACACACACACACCGACAACACACACACACACACCGACAACACACCGACAACACACACACACCGACAACACACACACACACACACAGACACACCGACAACACACACACACACACACCGACAACACACACACACACACACCGACAACACACACACACACACCGGCAACACACACACACACACCGACAACACACACACACACCGACAACACACACACACACACACACACACACACACACACACACACACACACACACACACACACACACACACACACACACCGACAACACACACACACACACACACCGACAACACACACACACACAAACAACACACACACACACAACACACACACACACACACCGACAACACACACACACACACACCGACAACACACACACACACACCGACAACACACACACACACACACACACCGACAACACACACACACACACACCGACAACACACACACACACACACCGACAACACACACACACACCGACAACACACACACACACACAACACACACACACACACCGACAACACACACACACACACACACCGACAACACACACACACACACACACACACACACACACACACACACACACCGACAACACACACACAGACACATCGACAACACACACACACACAAACACCAGCAACACACACACACACACCGACAACACACACACACACACACCGACAACACACACACACACACCGACAACACACACACACACACACACACAAACACCAGCAACACACACACACACACCGACAACACACACACACACACACCGACAACAAACACACACACCGACAACACACACACACACCGACAACACACACACACACACACACACACCGACAACACACACACACACCGACAACACACACACACACCGACAACACACACACACACACCGACAACACACACAGACACACACACCGACAACACACACACACACACACCGACAACACACACACACACACCGACAACACATAAACACACACACACACCGACAACACACACACACACACCGACAACACATAAACATACACACACACCGACAACACACACACACACACCGACAACACACACACACACACCGACAACACACCGACAACACACACACACCGACAACACACACACACACACACAGACACACCGACAACACACACACACACACACCGACAACACACACACACACACACCGACAACACACACACACACACCGGCAACACACACACACACACCGACAACACACACACACACCGACAACACACACACACACACACACACACACACACACACACACACACACACACACACACACACACACACACACACACACCGACAACACACACACACACACACACCGACAACACACACACACACAAACAACACACACACACACAACACACACACACACACACCGACAACACACACACACACACACCGACAACACACACACACACACCGACAACACACACACACACACACACACCGACAACACACACACACACACACCGACAACACACACACACACACACCGACAACACACACACACACCGACAACACACACACACACACAACACACACACACACACCGACAACACACACACACACACACACCGACAACACACACACACACACACACACACACACACACACACACACACACCGACAACACACACACAGACACATCGACAACACACACACACACAAACACCAGCAACACACACACACACACCGACAACACACACACACACACACCGACAACACACACACACACACCGACAACACACACACACACACACACACACACCGACAACACACACACACACACCGACAACACACACACACACACACCGACAACACACACACACACACCGGCAACACACACACACACACCGACAAAACACACACACACACCGACAACACACACACACACACACACACACACACACACACACACCGACAACACACACACACACACACACCGACAACACACACACACACAAACAACACACACACACACAACACACACACACACACACCGACAACACACACACACACACACCGACAACACACACACACACACCCCGACAACACACACACACACACACACACCGACAACACACACACACACACACCGACAACACACACACACACACACCGACAACACACACACACACACAACACACACACACACACCGACAACACACACACACACACACACCGACAACACACACACACACACACACACACACACACACACACACCCACCGACAACACACACACAGACACATCGACAACACACACACACACAAACACCAGCAACACACACACACACACCGACAACACACACACACACACACCCACAACACACACACACCGACGACACACACACACACACACCGACAACACACACACACACACACCGACAACACACACACACACACACACTGACAACACACACACACACACACCGACAACACACACACACACACACCGACAACACACACACACACACACACACCGACAACACACACACACACACACACCGACTACACACACACACCGACAACACACACACACACACACTCAGACAACACACACACCGACAACACACACACACACAACACACACACACACCGACAACACACACACACCGACAACACACACACACACACACACCGACAACACACACACACATACACACCGACAACACACACACACACCGACAACACACACACACACACACACACACACACACACCGACAACACACACACACACCGACAACACACACACACACACACTGACAACACACACACACACACCGACAACACACACACACACACACACCGACAACACATAAACACACACACACCGACAACACACACACACACACAGACAACACACACACACACCGACAACACACACACACACACACCGACAACACACACACACCGACAACACACACACACACACACACCGACAACACACACACACACACACCGACAACACACACACACACACACACTGACAACACACACACACACACACCGACAACACACACACACACACACACCGACAACACACACACACACACACACACACACACACCGACAACACACACACACACCGACAACACACACACACACACACCGACAACACACACACACAACACACACACACACACACCGACAACACACACACACACACACACCGACAACACACACACACACACCGACAACACACACACACACACACCGACAACACACACACACACACCGACAACAGACACACACACACACACCGACAACACACACACACACAAACAACACACACACACACAACACACACACACACACACCGACAACACACACACACAAACACCGACAACACACACACACACACACCGACAACACACACACACACACACCGACAACACACACACACACACACCGACAACACACACACACACACACCGACAACACACACACACACACCGACAACACACACACACACAACACACACACACACACCGACAACACACACACACACACCGACAACACACACACACACACACACACACACACACACACACCGACAACACACACACACACACATCGACAAGACACACACACACAAACACCAGCAACACACACACACACACACAGACAACACGCACACACACACCCACAACACACAAACACCGACAACACACACACACACACACACACCGACAACACACACACACACACACCGACAACACACACACACACACACACTGACAACACACACACACACACACCGACAACACACACACACACACACACACACACCGACAACACACACACACACACACACCGACAACACACACACACCGACAACACACACACACACACACACTCAGACAACACACACACCGACAACACACACACACACAACACACACACACACCGACAACACACACACACACACACACCGACAACACACACACACACACACCGACAACACACACACACACACCGACAACACACACACACACACCGACAACACACACACACACACCGACAACAGACACACACACACACACCGACAACACACACACACACAAACAACACACACACACAACACACACACACACACACCGACAACACACACACACACACACCGACAACACACACACACACACCGACAACACACACACACACACAACACACACACACACACCGACAACACACACACACACACACACCGACAACACACACACACACACACACACACACACACACCGACAACACACACACACACACATCGACAACACACACACACACAAACACCAGCAACACACACACACACACACACAGACAACACACACACACACACCCACAACACACACACACCGACAACACACACACACACACACACACCGACAACACACACACACACACACCGACAACACACACACACACACACACTGACAACACACACACAAACCGACAACACACACACACACACACCGATAACACACACACACACACACACATACACCGACAACACACACACACACACACCGACAACACACACACACACACACACTGACAACACACACACACACACACCGACAACACACACACACACACCGACAACACACACCGACAACACACACAAACACACACACCGACAACACACACACACACCGACAACACACACACACACACACCGACAACACACACACACACAACACACACACACACACACACACACACACACACACACACACACACACACACACACACACCGACAACACACACACACACACACACCGACAACACACACACACACACCGACAACACACACACACACACACCGACAACACATAAACACACACACACACCGACAACACACACACACACACACCGACAACACATAAACACACACACACACCGACAACACACACACACACACCGACAACACACACACACACACCGACAACACACCGACAACACACACACACACACCGACAACACACACACACACACCGACAACACACACACACACACACACACACACCGACAACACACACACACACACACCGACAACACACACACACACACACCGACAACACACACACACACACACACTGACAACACACACACACACCGACAACACACACACACACACCGACAACACACACACACACACACACACACACACACACACACACACACACACACACACACCGACAACACACACACACACACACACCGACAACACACACACACACAAACAACACACACACACACAACACACACACACACACACCGACAACACACACACACACACACCGGCAACACACACACACACACCGACAACACACACACACACACACACACCGACAACACACACACACACACACCGACAACACACACACACACACACACACCGACAACAAACACACACACCGACAACACACACACACACACCGACAACACACACACACACACACACACCGACAACACACACACACACCGACAACACACACACACACACCGACAACACACACAGACACACACACCGACAACACACACACACACACCGACAACACACACACACACACACCGACAACACATAAACACACACACACACCGACAACACACACACACACACACCGACAACACATAAACACACACACACACCGACAACACACACACACACACCGACAACACACACACACACACCGACAACACACCGACAACACACACACACACACACCGACAACACACACACACACAGCGACAACACACACACACACACACACACACCGACAACACACACACACACACACCGACAACACACACACACACACACCGACAACACACACACACACCCCGGCAACACACACACACACACCGACAACACACACACACACACCGACAACACACACACACACACACACACACACACACACACACACACACACACACACGACAACACACACACACACACACACACCGACAACACACACACACACACACACCGACAACACACACACACACAAACAACACACACACACACAACACACACACACACACCCCGACAACACACACACACACACACCGACAACACACACACACACACCGACAACACACACACACACACACACACCGACAACACACACACACACACACCGACAACACACACACACACACACCGACAACACACACACACACACCGACAACACACACACACACACAACACACACACACACACCGACAACACACACACACACACACACCGACAACACACACACACACACAGACAACACACACACACACACACCGACAACACACACACACACACACCGACAACACACACACACCGACAACACACACACACACACACACACCGACAACACACACACACACACACACCGACAACACACACACACACACACACTGACAACACACACACACACACACACCGACAACACACACACACACACACACACCGACAACACACACCGACAACACACACACACACACACACCGACAACACACACACACACCGACAACACACACACACACCGACAACACACACACACACAACACACACACACACACACACCGACAACACACACACACACACACCGACAACACACACACACACACCGACAACACACACACACACACCGACAACACACACACACACACACCGACACACACACACACACACACACACACACACACACACACACACACACACACACACACACACACACACACCGACAACACACACACACACACCGACAACACACACACACACAAACAACACACACACACACAACACACACACACACACACCGACAACACACACACACACACACCGACAACACACACACACACACACCGACAACACACACACACACACACACACCGACAACACACACACACACACACCGACAACACACACACACACACACCGACAACACACACACACACACCGACAACACACACACACACACAACACACACACACACCGACAACACACACACACACACACACCGACAACACACACACACACACAGACAACACACACACACACACACCGACAACACACACAACCACACACCGACAACACACACACACCGACAACACACACACACACACACACACCGACAACACACACACACACACACCGACAACACACACACACACACACACTGACAACACACACACACACACACACCGACAACACACACACACACACACACCGACAACACACACCGACAACACACACACACACACACACCGACAACACACACACACACCGACAACACACACACACACACACCGACAACACACACACACACAACACACACACACACACACACCGACAACACACACACACACACACCGACAACACACACACACACACCGACAACACACACACACACACCGACAACACACACACACACACCGACAACAGACACACACACACACACCGACAACACACACACACACACACCGACAACACACACACACACACACCGACAACACACACACACCGACAACACAGACACACACACACCGACAACACACACACACCGAAAACACACACACACACACCGACAACACACACACACACACACACACCGACAACACACACACACACACACACACCGACAACACACACACACACACACACTGACAACACACACACACACACACACACCGACAACACACACACACACACACCGACAACACACACACACACACACACCGACAACACACACACACCGACAACACACACACACACACCGACAACACACACACACACCGACAACACACACACACACACACACCGACAACACACACACACACCGACGACACATAAACACACACACACCGACAACACACACACACACACACTGACAACACACACACACACACACCGACAACACACACACACACACACACACCGACAACAAACACACACACCGACAACACACACACACACACCGACAACACACACACACACACACACACACACCGACAACACACACACACACCGACAACACACACACACACCGACAACACACACACACACACCGACAACACACACAGACACACACACCGACAACACACACACACACACACCGACAACACACACACACACACACCGACAACACATAAACACACACACACACCGACAACACACACACACACACACCGACAACACATAAACACACACACACACCGACAACACACACACACACACCGACAACACACACACACACACCGACAACACACCGACAACACACACACACACACCGACAACACACACACACACACCGACAACACACACACACACACACAGACACACCGACAACACACACACACACACACCGACAACACACACACACACACACCGACAACACACACACACACACCGGCAACACACACACACCGACAACACACACACACACACACACCGACAACACACACACACACACACACACACACCACACACCACACACACACACACACACACACACACACCGACAACACACACACACACACACACCGACAACACACACACACACAAACAACACACACACACACAACACACACACACACACACCGACAACACACACACACACACACCGACAACACACACACACACACCGACAACACACACACACACACACACACCGACAACACACACACACACACACCGACAACACACACACACACACACCGACAACACACACACACACACCGACAACACACACACACACACAACACACACACACACACCGACAACACACACACACACACACACCGACAACACACACACACACACACACACACACACACACACACACACACACCGACAACACACACACAGACACATCGACAACACACACACACACAAACACCAGCAACACACACACACACACCGACAACACACACACACACACACCGACAACACACACACACACACCGACAACACACACACACACACACACACACACCGACAACACACACACACACACCGACAACACACACACACACACACCGACAACACACACACACACACCGGCAACACACACACACACACCGACAACACACACACACACACCGACAACACACACACACACACACACACACACACACACACACACACACACACACACACACACCGACAACACACACACACACACACACACCGACAACACACACACACACAAACAACACACACACACACAACACACACACACACACACCGACAACACACACACACACACACCGACAACACACACACACACACCCCGACAACACACACACACACACACACACCGACAACACACACACACACACACCGACAACACACACACACACACACCGACAACACACACACACACACCGACAACACACACACACACACAACACACACACACACACCGACAACACACACACACACACACACCGACAACACACACACACACACACACACACACACACACACACACCCACCGACAACACACACACAGACACATCGACAACACACACACACACAAACACCAGCAACACACACACACACACCGACAACACACACACACACACACCCACAACACACACACACCGACAACACACACACACACACACCGACAACACACACACACACACACCGACAACACACACACACACACACTGACAACACACACACACACACACCGACAACACACACACACACACACCGACAACACACACACACACACACACACACCGACAACACACACACACACACACCGACTACACACACACACCGACAACACACACACACACACACTCAGACAACACACACACCGACAACACACACACACACAACACACACACACACCGACAACACACACACACCGACAACACACACACACACACACACCGACAACACACACACACATACACACCGACAACACACACACACACCGACAACACACACACACACACACACACACACACCGACAACACACACACACACCGACAACACACACACACACACACCGACAACACACACACACACACCGACAACACACACACACACACACACCGACAACACATAAACACACACACACCGACAACACACACACACACACAGACAACACACACACACACCGACAACACACACACACACACACCGACAACACACACACACCGACAACACACACACACACACACACCGACAACACACACACACACACACCGACAACACACACACACACACACACTGACAACACACACACACACACACCGACAACACACACACACACACACACCGACAACACACACACACACACACACACACACCGACAACACACACACACACCGACAACACACACACACACACACACCGACAACACACACACACACAACACACACACACACACACCGACAACACACACACACACACACCGACAACACACACACACACACCGACAACACACACACACACACACCGACAACACACACACACACACCGACAACAGACACACACACACACACCGACAACACACACACACACAAACAACACACACACACACAACACACACACACACACACCGACAACACACACACACAAACACCGACAACACACACACACACACACCGACAACACACACACACACACACCGACAACACACACACACACACACCGACAACACACACACACACACACCGACAACACACACACACACAACACACACACACCGACAACACACACACACACACCGACAACACACACACACACACACACACACACACACACACCGACAACACACACACACACACACATCGACAAGACACACACACACAAACACCAGCAACACACACACACACACACAGACAACACGCACACACACACCCACAACACACAAACACCGACAACACACACACACACACACACACCGACAACACACACACACACACACCGACAACACACACACACACACACACTGACAACACACACACACACACACCGACAACACACACACACACACACACCGACAACACACACACACACACACACACACACCGACAACACACACACACACACCACCGACAACACACACACACCGACAACACACACACACACACACACTCAGACAACACACACACCGACAACACACACACACACAACACACACACACACCGACAACACACACACACACACACACCGACAACACACACACACACACACCGACAACACACACACACCGACAACACACACACACACACCGACAACACACACACACACACCGACAACAGACACACACACACACACCGACAACACACACACACACAAACAACACACACACACAACACACACACACACACACCGACAACACACACACACACACACACACCGACAACACACACACACACCGACAACACACACACACACACACCGACAACACACACACACACACCGACAACACACACACACACCGACAACACACACACACACACCGACAACACACACACACACACAACACACACACACACACCGACAACACACACACACACACACACCGACAACACACACACACACACACACACACACACACACACCGACAACACACACACACACACATCGACAACACACACACACACACAAACACCAGCAACACACACACACACACACAGACAACACACACACACACACCCACAACACACACACACCGACAACACACACACACACACACACACCGACAACACACACACACACACACCGACAACACACACACACACACACACTGACAACACACACACAAACCGACAACACACACACACACACACCGATAACACACACACACACACATACACCGACAACACACACACACACACACCGACAACACACACACACACACACACTGACAACACACACACACACACACCGACAACACACACACACACACCGACAACACACACCGACAACACACACAAACACACACACCGACAACACACACACACACCGACAACACACACACACACACACCGACAACACACACACACACAACACACACACACACACACACACACACACACACACACACACACACACACACACACACACACACACACACCGACAACACACACACACACACACACCGACAACACACACACACACACCGACAACACACACACACACACACCGACAACACATAAACACACACACACACCGACAACACACACACACACACACCGACAACACATAAACACACACACACACCGACAACACACACACACACACCGACAACACACACACACACACCGACAACACACCGACAACACACACACACACACCGACAACACACACACACACACCGACAACACACACACACACACACACACACACCGACAACACACACACACACACACCGACAACACACACACACACACACCGACAACACACACACACACACACACTGACAACACACACACACACACACCGACAACACACACACACACACCGACAACACACACACACACACACACACACACACACACACACACACACACACACACACCGACAACACACACACACACACACACCGACAACACACACACACACAAACAACACACACACACACAACACACACACACACACACCGACAACACACACACACACACACCGGCAACACACACACACACACCGACAACACACACACACACACACACACCGACAACACACACACACACACACCGACAACACACACACACACACACACACCGACAACAAACACACACACCGACAACACACACACACACACCGACAACACACACACACACACACACACCGACAACACACACACACACCGACAACACACACACACACACCGACAACACACACAGACACACACACCGACAACACACACACACACACCGACAACACACACACACACACACCGACAACACATAAACACACACACACACCGACAACACACACACACACACACCGACAACACATAAACACACACACACACCGACAACACACACACACACACCGACAACACACACACACACACCGACAACACACACACACACACACACTGACAACACAAACACACACACACACCGACAACACACACACACACACACACCGACAACACACACCGACAACACACACACACACACACCGACAACACACACACACACCGACAACACACACACACACACACCGACAACACACACACACACACACCGACAACACACACACACACACACACTGACAACACACACACACACACCGACAACACACACACACACACACACCGACAACACACACCGACAACACACACACACACACACACCGACAACACACACACACACCGACAACACACACACACACACACCGACAACACACACACACACAACACACACACACACACACACACCGACAACACACACACACACACACCGACAACACACACACACACACCGACAACACACACACACACACACCGACAACACACACACACACACCGACAACAGACACACACACACACACCGACAACACACACACACACACACCGACAACACACACACACACACACCGACAACACACACACACCGACAACACAGACACACACACACCGACAACACACACACACCGAAAACACACACACACACACCGACAACACACACACACACACACACCGACAACACACACACACACACACACACACCGACAACACACACACACACACACACTGACAACACACACACACACACACACACCGATAACACACACACACACACACCGACAACACACACACACACACACACACCGACAACACACACACACCGACAACACACACACACACACCGACAACACACACACACACCGACAACACACACACACACACACACCGACAACACACACACACACACACCGACGACACATAAACACACACACACCGACAACACACACACACACCGACAACACACACACACACACACACACCGACAACACACACACACACAACACACACACACACACACCGACAACACACACACACACACACCGACAACACACACACACACACCGACAACACACACACACACACACCGACAACACACACACACACACCGACAACAGACACACACACACACACCGACAACACACACACACACAAACAACACACACACACACAACACACACACACACACACCGACAACACACACACACAAACACCGACAACACACACACACACACACCGACAACACACACACACACACACCGACAACACACACACACACACACCGACAACACACACACACACACACCGACAACACACACACACACACCGACAACACACACACACACAACACACACACACACACCGACAACACACACACACACACCGACAACACACACACACACACACACACACACACACACACCGACAACACACACACACACACATCGACAAGACACACACACACAAACACCAGCAACACACACACACACACACAGACAACACGCACACACACACCCACAACACACAAACACCGACAACACACACACACACACACACACCGACAACACACACACACACACACACCGACAACACACACACACACACACACTGACAACACACACACACACACACCGACAACACACACACACACACACACCGACAACACACACACACACACACACACACACACACCGACAACACACACACACACACACACCGACAACACACACACACCGACAACACACACACACACACACACTCAGACAACACACACACCGACAACACACACACACACAACACACACACACACCGACAACACACACACACACACACACCGACAACACACACACACACACACCGACAACACACACACACACACCGACAACACACACACACACACCGACAACACACACACACACACCGACAACAGACACACACACACACACCGACAACACACACACACACAAACAACACACACACACAACACACACACACACACACCGACAACACACACACACACACACACACCGACAACACACACACACACCGACAACACACACACACACACACCGACAACACACACACACACACCGACAACACACACACACACACACCGACAACACACACACACACACCGACAACACACACACACACACAACACACACACACACACCGACAACACACACACACACACACACCGACAACACACACACACACACACACACACACACACACACACACCGACAACACACACACACACACATCGACAACACACACACACACAAACACCAGCAACACACACACACACACACAGACAACACACACACACACACCCACAACACACACACACCGACAACACACACACACACACACACACACAGACAACACACACACACACACACCGACAACACACACACACACACACACTGACAACACACACACAAACCGACAACACACACACACACACACCGATAACACACACACACACACACACACATACACCGACAACACACACACACACACACCGACAACACACACACACACACACACTGACAACACACACACACACACACCGACAACACACACACACACACCGACAACACACACCGACAACACACACAATCACACACACCGACAACACACACACACACCGACAACACACACACACACACCGACAACACACACACACACAACACACACACACACACACACACACACACACACACACACACACACACACACACACACACACACCGACAACACACACACACACACACACCGACAACACACACACACACACCGACAACACACACACACACACACCGACAACACATAAACACACACACACACCGACAACACACACACACACACACCGACAACACATAAACACACACACACACCGACAACACACACACACACACACCGACAACACACACACACACACCGACAACACACCGACAACACACACACACACACCGACAACACACACACACACACCGACAACACACACACACACACACACACACACCGACAACACACACACACAAACACCGACAACACACACACACACACACCGACAACACACACACACACACACACTGACAACACACACACACACACACCGACAACACACACACACACACCGACAACACACACACACACACACACACACACACACACACACACACACACACACACACCGACAACACACACACACACACACACCGACAACACACACACACACAAACAACACACACACACACAACACACACACACACACACCGACAACACACACACACACACACCGGCAACACACACACACACACCGACAACACACACACACACACACACACCGACAACACACACACACACACACCGACAACACACACACACACACACACACCGACAACAAACACACACACCGACAACACACACACACACACCGACAACACACACACACACACACACACCGACAACACACACACACACCGACAACACACACACACACACCGACAACACACACAGACACACACACCGACAACACACACACACACACCGACAACACACACACACACACACCGACAACACATAAACACACACACACACCGACAACACACACACACACACACCGACAACACACACACACACACACCGACAACACACACACACACCCCGGCAACACACACACACACACCGACAACACACACACACACACACACCGACAACACACACACACACACACACACACACACACACACACACACACACACACCACACACACACACACACACACCGACAACACACACACACACACACACCGACAACACACACACACACAAACAACACACACACACACAACACACACACACACCGACAACACACACACACACACACCGACAACACACACACACACACACCGACAACACACACACACACACACACACCGACAACACACACACACACACACCGACAACACACACACACACACACCGACAACACACACACACACACCGACAACACACACACACACACAACACACACACACACACCGACAACACACACACACACACACACCGACAACACACACACACACACAGACAACACACACACACACACACCGACAACACACACACACACACACCGACAACACACACACACCGACAACACACACACACACACACACACCGACAACACACACACACACACACCGACAACACACACACACACACACACACTGACAACACACACACACACACACACCGACAACACACACACACACACACACCGACAACACACACCGACAACACACACACACACACACACCGACAACACACACACACACCGACAACACACACACACACACACCGACAACACACACACACACAACACACACACACACACACACCGACAACACACACACACACACACCGACAACACACACACACACACCGACAACACACACACACACACACACCGACAACACACACACACACACCGACAACAGACACACACACACACACCGACAACACACACACACACACACCGACAACACACACACACACACACCGACAACACACACACACCGACAACACAGACACACACACACCGACAACACACACACACCGAAAACACACACACACACACCGACAACACACACACACACACACACCGACAACACACACACACACACACACACACCGACAACACACACACACACACACACTGACAACACACACACACACACACACACCGACAACACACACACACACACACACCGACAACACACACACACACACAGACAACACACACACACACACACCGACAACACACACACACACACACCGACAACACACACACACACACAGACAACACACACACACACACACCGACAACACACACACACACACACCGACAACACACACACACACACACCGACAACACACACACACACACACACCGACAACACACACACACCGACAACACACACACACACACCGACAACACACACACACACCGACAACACACACACACACACACACCGACAACACACACACACACACACCGACGACACATAAACACACACACACCGACAACACACACACACACACACTGACAACACACACACACACACACCGACAACACACACACACACACACACACCGACAACAAACACACACACCGACAACACACACACACACACCGACAACACACACACACACACACACACACCGACAACACACACACACACCGACAACACACACACACACCGACAACACACACACACACACCGACAACACACACAGACACACACACCGACAACACACACACACACCGACAACACACACACACACACACCGACAACACATAAACACACACACACACCGACAACACACACACACACACACCGACAACACATAAACACACACACACACCGACAACACACACACACACACCGACAACACACACACACACACCGACAACACACCGACAACACACACACACACACCGACAACACACACACACACACCGACAACACACACACACACACACAGACACACCGACACACACACACACACACACACCGACAACACACACACACACACACCGACAACACACACACACACACCGGCAACACACACACACACACCGACAACACACACACACACACACACCGACAACACACACACACACACACACACACACACACACACACACACACACACACACACACACACCGACAACACACACACACACACACACCGACAACACACACACACACAAACAACACACACACACACAACACACACACACACACACACCGACAACACACACACACACACACCGACAACACACACACACACACCGACAACACACACACACACACACACACCGACAACACACACACACACACACCGACAACACACACACACACACACCGACAACACACACACACACACCGACAACACACACACACACACAACACACACACACACACCGACAACACACACACACACACACACCGACAACACACACACACACACACACACACACACACACACACACAACCGACAACACACACACAGACACATCGACAACACACACACACACAAACACCAGCAACACACACACACACACCGACAACACACACACACACACACCGACAACACACACACACACACCGACAACACACACACACACACACACACACACCGACAACACACACACACACACCGACAACACACACACACACACACCGACAACACACACACACACACCGGCAACACACACACACACACCGACAACACACACACACACACCGACAACACACACACACACACACACACACACACACACACCGACAACACACACACACACACACACCGACAACACACACACACACAAACAACACACACACACACAACACACACACACACACACCGACAACACACACACACACACACCGACAACACACACACACACACCCCGACAACACACACACACACACACACACCGACAACACACACACACACACACCGACAACACACACACACACACACCGACAACACACACACACACACCGACAACACACACACACACACAACACACACACACACACCGACAACACACACACACACACACACACCGACAACACACACACACACACACACACACACACACACACACACCCAGCGACAACACACACACAGACACATCGACAACACACACACACACAAACACCAGCAACACACACACACACACCGACAACACACACACACACACACCCACAACACACACACCGACAACACACACACACACACACCGACAACACACACACACACACACCGACAACACACACACACACACACACTGACAACACACACACACACCGACAACACACACACACACACACCGACAACACACACACACACACACACACCGACAACACACACACACACACACACCGACTACACACACACACCGACAACACACACACACACACAGTCAGACAACACACACACCGACAACACACACACACACAACACACACACACACCGACAACACACACACACCGACAACACACACACACACACACACCGACAACACACACACACATACACACCGACAACACACACACACACCGACAACACACACACACACACACACACACACACACACCGACAACACACACACACACCGACAACACACACACACACACGACAACACACACACACACACCGACAACACACACACACACACACACCGACAACACATAAACACACACACACCGACAACACACACACACACACAGACAACACACACACACACCGACAACACACACACACACACACCGACAACACACACACACCGACAACACACACACACACACACACCGACAACACACACACACACACACCGACAACACACACACACACACACACTGACAACACACACACACACACACCGACAACACACACACACACACACACCGACAACACACACACACACACACACACACACACACACCGACAACACACACACACACCGACAACACACACACACACACACCGACAACACACACACACACACAGCAACACACACACACACACCGACAACACACACACACACACACCGACAACACACACACACACACACCGACAACACACACACACACACACCGACAACACACACACACACACCGACAACAGACACACACACACACACCGACAACACACACACACACAAACAACACACACACACACAACACACACACACACACACCGACAACACACACACACAAACACCGACAACACACACACACACACACCGACAACACACACACACACACACCGACAACACACACACACACACACCGACAACACACACACACACACACCGACAACACACACACACACACCGACAACACACACACACACACAACACACACACACACACCGACAACACACACACACACACCGACAACACACACACACACACACACACACACACACACCGACAACACACACACACACACATCGACAAGACACACACACACAAACACCAGCAACACACACACACACACACAGACAACACGCACACACACACCCACAACACACAAACACCGACAACACACACACACACACACACACCGACAACACACACACACACACACCGACAACACACACACACACACACACTGACAACACACACACACACACACCGACAACACACACACACACACACACCGACAACACACACACACACACACACACACACACCGACAACACACACACACACACACACCGACAACACACACACACCGACAACACACACACACACACACTCAGACAACACACACACCGACAACACACACACACACAACACACACACACACCGACAACACACACACACACACACACCGACAACACACACACACACACACCGACAACACACACACACACACCGACAACACACACACACACACCGACAACACACACACACACACCGACAACAGACACACACACACACATCGACAACACACACACACACAAACAACACACACACACAACACACACACACACACACCGACAACACACACACACACACACACACCGACAACACACACACACACCGACAACACACACACACACACACCGACAACACACACACACACACCGACAACACACACACACACACACCGACAACACACACACACACACCGACAACACACACACACACACAACACACACACACACACCGACAACACACACACACACACACACCGACAACACACAAACACACACACACACACACACACCGACAACACACACACACACACATCGACAACACACACACACACAAACACCAGCAACACACACACACACACACAGACAACACACACACACACACCCACAACACACACACACCGACAACACACACACACACACACACACCGACAACACACACACACACACACACTGACAACACACACACAAACCGACAACACACACACACACACACCGATAACACACACACACACACACACATACACCGACAACACACACACACACACACCGACAACACACACACACACACACACTGACAACACACACACACACACACCGACAACACACACACACACACCGACAACACACACCGACAACACACACAAACACACACACCGACAACACACACACACACCGACAACACACACACACACACACCGACAACACACACACACACAACACACACACACACACACCGACAACACACACACACACACACACTGACAACACACACACACACACACCGACAACACACACACACACACACACCGACAACACACACACACACACACACACACACACACACCGACAACACACACACACACCGACAACACACACACACACACACCGACAACACACACACACACAACACACACACACACACACCGACAACACACACACACACACACCGACAACACACACACACACACCGACAACACACACACACACACACCGACAACACACACACACACACCGACAACAGACACACACACACACACCGACAACACACACACACACAAACAACACACACACACACAACACACACACACACACACCGACAACACACACACACAAACACCGACAACACACACACACACACACCGACAACACACACACACACACACCGACAACACACACACACACACACCGACAACACACACACACACACACCGACAACACACACACACACACCGACAACACACACACACACACAACACACACACACACACCGACAACACACACACACACACCGACAACACACACACACACACACACACACACACACACCGACAACACACACACACACACATCGACAAGACACACACACACAAACACCAGCAACACACACACACACACACAGACAACACGCACACACACACCCACAACACACAAACACCGACAACACACACACACACACACACACCGACAACACACACACACACACACCGACAACACACACACACACACACACTGACAACACACACACACACACACCGACAACACACACACACACACACACCGACAACACACACACACACACACACACACACACCGACAACACACACACACACACACACCGACAACACACACACACCGACAACACACACACACACACACTCAGACAACACACACACCGACAACACACACACACACAACACACACACACACCGACAACACACACACACACACACACCGACAACACACACACACACACACCGACAACACACACACACACACCGACAACACACACACACACACCGACAACACACACACACACACCGACAACAGACACACACACACACACCGACAACACACACACACACAAACAACACACACACACAACACACACACACACACACCGACAACACACACACACACACACACACCGACAACACACACACACACCGACAACACACACACACACACACCGACAACACACACACACACACCGACAACACACACACACACACACCGACAACACACACACACACACCGACAACACACACACACACACAACACACACACACACACCGACAACACACACACACACACACACCGACAACACACAAACACACACACACACACACACACCGACAACACACACACACACACATCGACAACACACACACACACAAACACCAGCAACACACACACACACACACAGACAACACACACACACACACCCACAACACACACACACCGACAACACACACACACACACACACACCGACAACACACACACACACACACACTGACAACACACACACAAACCGACAACACACACACACACACACCGATAACACACACACACACACACACATACACCGACAACACACACACACACACACCGACAACACACACACACACACACACTGACAACACACACACACACACACCGACAACACACACACACACACCGACAACACACACCGACAACACACACAAACACACACACCGACAACACACACACACACCGACAACACACACACACACACACCGACAACACACACACACACAACACACACACACACACACCGACAACACACACACACACACACCGACAACACACACACACACACCGACAACACACACACACACACACCGACAACACACACACACACACCGACAACAGACACACACACACACACCGACAACACACACACACACACACCGACAACACACACACACACACACACCGACAACACACACACACCGACAACACAGACACACACACACCGACAACACACACACACACACACCGAAAACACACACACACACACACACACACACACACACCGACAACACACACACACACACACACACACCGACAACACACACACACACACCGACAACACACACACACACACACACACCGACAACACACACACACACACCGACAACACACACACACACCGACAACACACACACACACACACACCGACAACACACACACACACACACCGACAACACATAAACACACACACACCGACAACACACACACACACACACTGACAACACACACACACACACACCGACAACACACACACACACACACACACCGACAACAAACACACACACCGACAACACACACACACACACCGACAACACACACACACACACACACACACCGACAACACACACACACACCGACAACAAACACACACACCGACAAAACACACACACACACCGACAACACACACACACACACACACCGACAACACACACACACACACCGACAACACACACACACACACACCGACAACACATAAACACACACACACACCGACAACACACACACACACACACCGACAACACATAAACACACACACACACCGACAACACACACACACACACCGACAACACACACACACACACACCGACAACACACCGATAACACACACACACACACACCGACAACACACACACACACACCGACAACACACACACACCGACAACACACACACACACCGACAACACACACACACACACACACACCGACAACACACACACACACACCGGCAACACACACACACACACCGACAACACACACAGACACACACACACCGACAACACACACACACACACCGACAACACACACACACACAAACAACACACACACACACAACACACACACACACACACCGACAACACACACACACACACACCGACAACACACACACACCGACAACACACACACACACACACACACACCGACAACACACACACACACACACCGACAACACACACACACACACCGACAACACATAAACACACACACACACCGACAACACACACACACACACACACCGACAACACATAAACACACACACACACCGACAACACACACACACACACCGACAACACACACACACACACCGACAACACACCGATAACACACACACACACACACCGACAACACACACACACACACCGACAACACACACACACACACACACACCGACAACACACACACACACACACCGACAACACACACACACACACACCGACAACACACACACACACACACCGACAACACACACACACACACAACACACACACACACACCGACAACACACACACACACACACACCGACAACACACACACACACACACACACACACACACACACCGACAACACACACACACACACACACACACACACACACACACACACACACCGACAACACACACACAGACACATCGACAACACACACACACACAAACACCAGCAACACACACACACACACCGACAACACACACACACACACACCCACAACACACACACACCGACAACACACACACACACACACCGACAACACACACACACACACACCGACAACACACATACACACACACACTGACAACACACACACACACACACCGACAACACACACACACACACACCGACAACACACACACACACACACACACTCAGACAACACACACACCGACAACACACACACACACAACACACACACACACCGACAACACACACACACACACACACACACACACACCGACAACACACACACACACCGACAACACACACACACACACACCGACAACACATAAACACACACACACCGACAACACACACACACACACCGACAACACACACACACACACACCGACAACACACACACACCGACAACACACACACACACACACACACCAACAACACACACACACATACACCGACAACACACACACACACACACACTGACAACACACACACACACACACCGACAACACACACACACACACACACACACACCGACAACACACAAACACACCGACAACATACACACACACACACACCAACAACACACACACACACACACCGAAAACACACACACACACACACCGACAACACACACACACACACACACCGACAACACACACACACACACACACACACCGACAACACACACACACACACACACTGACAACACACACACACACACACCGACAACACACACACACACCGACAACACACACACACACACACACACCGACAACACACACACACCGACAACACACACACACACACCGACAACACACACACACACCGACAACACACACACACACACACTGACAACACACACACACCGACAACACACACACACACACACCGACAACACACACACACACCGACAACACACACACACACACCGGCAACACACACACACACACACACACCGACAACACACACACACACCGACAACACACACACACACCGACAACACACACACACACACCGACAACACACACACACACACACATCGACAACACACACACACACCGACAACACACACACACACACACCGACAACACACACACACACACCGGCAACACACACACACACACCGACAACACACACACACACACACACACACACACACACACACACACACACACACACACACACACACACACACACACACACACACACCGACAACACACACACACACAAACAACACACACACACACAACACACACACACACACACCGACAACACACACACACACACACACACCGACAACACACACACACACACACCGACAACACACACACACACACCGACAACACACACACACACACACCGACAACACACACACACACACACCGACAACACACACACACACACCGACAACACACACACACACACACCGACAACACACACACACCGACAACACACACACACACACACACACCAACAACACACACACACATACACCGACAACACACACACACACACACACTGACAACACACACACACACACACCGACAACACACACACACACACACACACACACACCGACAACACACAAACACACCGACAACATACACACACACACACACCAACAACACACACACACACACACCGAAAACACACACACACACACACCGACAACACACACACACACACACACCGACAACACACACACACACACACACACACCGACAACACACACACACACACACACTGACAACACACACACACACACACCGACAACACACACACACACCGACAACACACACACACACACACACACCGACAACACACACACACCGACAACACACACACACACACCGACAACACACACACACACCGACAACACACACACACACACACTGACAACACACACACACCGACAACACACACACACACACACCGACAACACACACACACACCGACAACACACACACACACACCGGCAACACACACACACACACACACACCGACAACACACACACACACCGACAACACACACACACACCGACAACACACACACACACACCGACAACACACACACACACACACACACATCGACAACACACACACACACCGACAACACACACACACACACACCGACAACACACACACACACACCGGCAACACACACACACACACCGACAACACACACACACACACACACACACACACACACACACACACACACACACACACACACACACACACACACACACACACACACCGACAACACACACACACACAAACAACACACACACACACAACACACACACACACACACCGACAACACACACACACACACACACACCGACAACACACACACACACACACCGACAACACACACACACACACCGACAACACACACACACAACACACACACACACACACCGACAACACACACACACACACACACACCGACAACACACACACACACACACCGACAACACACACACACACACCGACAACACACACACACACACACCGACAACACACACACACACACACCGACAACACACACACACACACCGACAACACACACACACACACAACACACACACACACACCGACAACACACACACACACACCGACAACACACACACACACACACACACACACACACACACACCGACAACACACACACACACCGACAACACACACACACACACCGACAACACACACACACACACACACACACCGACAACACACACACACACCGACAACACACACACACACACACCGACAACACACACACACACACCGACAACACACACACACACACCGACAACACACACACACACACACACCGACAACACACACACACACACACACACACACACACACACACACACACACACACACACACACACACCGACAACACACACACACACAAACAACACACACACACACAACACACACACACACACACCGACAACACACACACACACACACACACACCGACAACACACACACACACACACCGACAACACACACACACACACACCGACAACACACACACACACACACCGACAACACACACACACACACACCGACAACACACACACACACACCGACAACACACACACACACACAACACACACACACACACCGACAACACACACACACACACCGACAACACACACACACACACACACACACACACACACCGACAACACACACACACACACATCGACAACACACACACACACAAACACCAGCAACACACACACACACACACCGACAACACACACTTACACACACACCCACAACACACACACACCGACAACACACACACACACACACCGACAACACACACACACACCGACAACACACACACACACACACACTGACAACACACACACAAACACACCGACAACACACACACACACACACCGACAACACACACACACACACACACACCGACAACACACACACACACACACACCGACAACACACACACACCGACAACACACACACACACACACACACTCAGACAACACACACACCGACAACACACACACACACAACACACACACACACCGACAACACACACACACACACACCGACAACACACACACACACACACTGACAACACACACACACACACCGACAACACACACACACACACACACACCGACAACACACACACACATACACACCGACAACACACACACACACCGACAACACACACACACACACACACACACACACACACACACACACACACACCGACAACACACACACACACCGACAACACACACACACACACACCGACAACACACACACACACACCGACAACACACACACACACACACCGACAACACATAAACACACACACACCGACAACACACACACACACACAGACAACACACACACACACACACCGACAACACACACACACACACAAAGACAACACACACACAAAGACAACACACACACACACACACACACACCGACAACACACACACACACACACCGACAACACACACACACACACACACTGACAACACACACACACACACACCGACAACACACACACACACACACCGACAACACACACACACACACACACACACCGACAACACACACACACACCTACAACACACACACACACACACCGACAACACACACACACACAACACACACACACACACCGACAACACACACACACACACACCGACAACACACACACACACACCGACAACACACACACACACACACCGACAACACACACACACACACCGACAACAGACACACACACATACACCGACAACACACACACACACAAACAACACACACACACACAACACACACACACACACACCGACAACACACACACACACACACCGACAACACACACACACACACACCGACAACACACACACACACACACCGACAACACACACACACACACACCGACAACACACACACACACACCGACAACACACACAGACACACAACACACACACACACACCGACAACACACACACACACACACACCGACAACACACACACACACACACACACACACCGACAACACACACACACACCGACAACACACACACACACACACCGACAACACACACACACACACCGACAACACACACACAAACACACCGACAACACATAAACACACACACACCGACAACACACACACACACACAGACAACACACACACACACACACCGACAACACACACACACACACACACACCGACAACACACACACACCGACAACACACACACACACACACACCGACAACACACACACACCGACAACACACACACACACACACACTGACAACACACACACACCGACAACACACACACACACACACACCGACAACACACACACACACACACACACACACACCGACAACACACACACACACCGACAACACACACACACACACACCGACAACACACACACACACAACACACACACACACACCGACAACACACACACACACACACACCGACAACACACACACACACACCGACAACACACACACACACACACCGACAACACACACAAACAACACACACACACACAACACACACACACACACACCGACAACACACACACACACACACCGACAACACACACACACACACACACCGACAACACACACACACACCGACAACACACACACACACACACCGACAACACACACACACACACACCGACAACACACACACACACACCGACAACACACACACACACACAACACACACACACACACCGACAACACACACACACACACACACACACCGACAACACACACACACACCTACAACACACACACACACACACCGACAACACACACACACACAACACACACACACACACCGACAACACACACACACACACACCGACAACACACACACACACACCGACAACACACACACACACACACCGACAACACACACACACACACCGACAACAGACACACACACATACACCGACAACACACACACACACAAACAACACACACACACACAACACACACACACACACACCGACAACACACACACACACACACCGACAACACACACACACACACACCGACAACACACACACACACACACCGACAACACACACACACACACACCGACAACACACACACACACACCGACAACACACACAGACACACAACACACACACACACACCGACAACACACACACACACACACACCGACAACACACACACACACACACACACACACCGACAACACACACACACACCGACAACACACACACACACACACCGACAACACACACACACACACCGACAACACACACACACACACACCGACAACACATAAACACACACACACCGACAACACACACACACACACAGACAACACACACACACACACACCGACAACACACACACACACACACACACCGACAACACACACACACCGACAACACACACACACACACACACCGACAACACACACACACCGACAACACACACACACACACACACTGACAACACACACACACCGACAACACACACACACACACACACCGACAACACACACACACACACACACACACACACCGACAACACACACACACACCGACAACACACACACACACACACCGACAACACACACACACACAACACACACACACACACCGACAACACACACACACACACACACCGACAACACACACACACACACCGACAACACACACACACACACACCGACAACACACACAAACAACACACACACACACAACACACACACACACACACCGACAACACACACACACACACACACACCGACAACACACACACACACACACACCGACAACACACACACACACCGACAACACACACACACACACACCGACAACACACACACACACACACCGACAACACACACACACACACCGACAACACACACACACACACAACACACACACACACACCGACAACACACACACACACACCGACACACACACACACACACACACACACACACACACACACACACACACACCGACAACACACACACACCCACATCGACAACACACACACACACAAACACCAGCAACACACACACACACACACCGACAACACACACTTACACACACACCCACAACACACACACACCGACAACACACACACACACACACCGACAACACACACACACACCGACAACACACACACACACACACACTGACAACACACACACACACACACCGACAACACACACACACACACACCGACAACACACACACACACACACACCGACAACACACACACACACACACACCGACAACACACACACACCGACAACACACACACACACACACACACTCAGACAACACACACACCGACAACACACACACACACAACACACACACACACCGACAACACACACACACACACATCGACAACACACACACACACAACACCAGCAACACACACACACACACACCGACAACACACACTACACACACACCCACAACACACACACACCGACAACACACACACACACACACCGACAACACACACACACACCGACAACACACACACACACACACACTGACAACACACACACACACACACCGACAACACACACACACACACACCGACAACACACACACACACACACACACCGACAACACACACACACACACACACCGACAACACACACACACCGACAACACACACACACACACACACACCAGACAACACACACACCGACAACACACACACACACAACACACACACACACCGACAACACACACACACACACACCGACAACACACACACACACACACCGACAACACACACACACACACCGACAACACACACACACACACACACACCGACAACACACACACACATACACACCGACAACACACACACACACCGACAACACACACACACACACACACCACACACACACACACACACACACACCGACAACACACACACACACCGACAACACACACACACACACACCGACAACACACACACACACACCGACAACACACACACACACACACCGACAACACACAAACACACACACACCGACAACACACACACACACACACGACAACACACACACACACACACCGACAACACACACACACACACAAAGACAACACACACACACAGACAACACACACACACACACACACACACCGACAACACACACACACACACACCGACAACACACACACACACACACACGACAACACACACACACACACACCGACAACACACACACACACACACCGACAACACACACACACACACACACACACCGACAACACACACACACACCGACAACACACACACACACACACCGACAACACACACACACACAACACACACACACACACCGACAACACACACACACACACACCGACAACACACACACACACACCGACAACACACACACACACACACCGACAACACACACACACACACCGACAACAGACACACACACACACACCGACAACACACACACACACAAACAACACACACACACACAACACACACACACACACACCGACAACACACACACACACACACCGACAACACACACACACACACACCGACAACACACACACACACACACCGACAACACACACACACACACACCGACAACACACACACACACACCGACAACACACACAGACACACAACACACACACACACACCGACAACACACACACACACACACACCGACAACACACACACACACACACACACACACCGACAACACACACACACACCGACAACACACACACACACACACCGACAACACACACACACACACCGACAACACACACACACACACACCGACAACACATAAACACACACACACCGACAACACACACACACACACAGACAACACACACACACACACACCGACAACACACACACACACACACACACCGACAACACACACACACCGACAACACACACACACACACACACCGACAACACACACACACCGACAACACACACACACACACACACTGACAACACACACACACCGACAACACACACACACACACACACCGACAACACACACACACACACACACACACACACCGACAACACACACACACACCGACAACACACACACACACACACCGACAACACACACACACACAACACACACACACACACCGACAACACACACACACACACACACCGACAACACACACACACACACCGACAACACACACACACACACACCGACAACACACACAAACAACACACACACACACAACACACACACACACACACCGACAACACACACACACACACACCGACAACACACACACACACACACACCGACAACACACACACACACCGACAACACACACACACACACACCGACAACACACACACACACACACCGACAACACACACACACACACCGACAACACACACACACACACAACACACACACACACACCGACAACACACACACACACACACACACACCGACAACACACACACACACCTACAACACACACACACACACACCGACAACACACACACACACAACACACACACACACACCGACAACACACACACACACACACCGACAACACACACACACACACCGACAACACACACACACACACACCGACAACACACACACACACACCGACAACAGACACACACACATACACCGACAACACACACACACACAAACAACACACACACACACAACACACACACACACACACCGACAACACACACACACACACACCGACAACACACACACACACACACCGACAACACACACACACACACACCGACAACACACACACACACACACCGACAACACACACACACACACCGACAACACACACAGACACACAACACACACACACACACCGACAACACACACACACACACACACCGACAACACACACACACACACACACACACACCGACAACACACACACACACCGACAACACACACACACACACACCGACAACACACACACACACACCGACAACACACACACACACACACCGACAACACATAAACACACACACACCGACAACACACACACACACACAGACAACACACACACACACACACCGACAACACACACACACACACACACACCGACAACACACACACACCGACAACACACACACACACACACACCGACAACACACACACACCGACAACACACACACACACACACACTGACAACACACACACACCGACAACACACACACACACACACACCGACAACACACACACACACACACACACACACACCGACAACACACACACACACCGACAACACACACACACACACACCGACAACACACACACACACAACACACACACACACACCGACAACACACACACACACACACACCGACAACACACACACACACACCGACAACACACACACACACACACCGACAACACACACAAACAACACACACACACACAACACACACACACACACACCGACAACACACACACACACACACACACCGACAACACACACACACACACACACCGACAACACACACACACACCGACAACACACACACACACACACCGACAACACACACACACACACACCGACAACACACACACACACACCGACAACACACACACACACACAACACACACACACACACCGACAACACACACACACACACCGACAACACACACACACACACACCCACACACACACACACACACACACCGACAACACACACACACCCACATCGACAACACACACACACACAAACACCAGCAACACACACACACACACACCGACAACACACACTTACACACACACCCACAACACACACACACCGACAACACACACACACACACACCGACAACACACACACACACCGACAACACACACACACACACACACTGACAACACACACACACACACACCGACAACACACACACACACACACCGACAACACACACACACACACACACCGACAACACACACACACACACACACCGACAACACACACACACCGACAACACACACACACACACACACACTCAGACAACACACACACCGACAACACACACACACACAACACACACACACACCGACAACACACACACACACACATCGACAACACACACACACCGACAACACACACACACACACACACTCAGACAACACACACACCGACAACACACACACACACAACACACACACACACCGACAACACACACACACACACACCGACAACACACACACACACACACTGACAACACACACACACACCGACAACACACACACACACACACACCGACAACACACACACACATACACACCGACAACACACACACACACCGACAACACACACACACACACACACACACACACACACACACCGACAACACACACACACACCGACAACACACACACACACACACCGACAACACACACACACACACCGACAACACACACACACACACACCGACAACACATAAACACACACACACCGACAACACACACACACACACAGACAACACACACACACACACACCGACAACACACACACACACACACACCGACAACACACACACACCGACAACACACACACACACACACACCGACAACACACACACACACACACCGACAACACACACACACACACACCGACAACACACACACACACACACCGACAACACACACACACACACACACCGACAACACACACACACACACACCGACAACACACACACACACACACCGACAACACACACACACACACCGACAACAGACACACACACACACACCGACAACACACACACACACAAACAACACACACACACACAACACACACACACACACACCGACAACACACACACACACACACACACCGACAACACACACACACACACACCGACAACACACACACACACACACCGACAACACACACACACACACACCGACAACACACACACACACACACCGACAACACACACACACACACCGACAACACACACACACACAACACACACACACACACCGACAACACACACACACACACACACCGACAACACACACACACACACACACACACACACACACCGACAACACACACACACACACACATCGACAACACACACACACACACACCGACAACACACACTTACACACACACCCACAACACACACACACCGACAACACACACACACACACACCGACAACACACACACACACCGACAACACACACACACACACACACTGACAACACACACACACACACACCGACAACACACACACACACACACCGACAACACACACACACACACACACACACCGACAACACACACACACACACACACACACCGACAACACACACACACCGACAACACACACACACACACACTCAGACAACACACACACCGACAACACACACACACACAACACACACACACACCGACAACACACACACACACACACCGACAACACACACACACCGACAACACACACACACACACACACACTCAGACAACACACACACCGACAACACACACACACACAACACACACCGACAACACACACACACACACACCGACAACACACACACACACACACTGACAACACACACACACACACCGACAACACACACACACACACACACCGACAACACACACACACATACACACCGACAAAAAACACACACACCGACAACACACACACACACACACACACACACACACACACACCGACAACACACACACACACCGACAACACACACACACACACACCGACAACACACACACACACACCGACAACACACACACACACACACCGACAACACACACACACCGACAACACACACACACACACACACCGACAACACACACACACCGACAACACACACACACACACACACTGACAACACACACACACAGACAACACACACACACACACACACCGACAACACACACACACACACACACACACACACACCGACAACACACACACACACCGACAACACACACACACACACACCGACAACACACACACACACAACACACACACACACACACCGACAACACACACACACACACACACCGACAACACACACACACACACCGACAACACACACACACACACACCGACAACACACACACACACAAACAACACACACACACACAACACACACACACACACACCGACAACACACACACACACACACACACCGACAACACACACACACACACACACCGACAACACACACACACACACACCGACAACACACACACACACACACCGACAACACACACACACACACACCGACAACACACACACACACACCGACAACACACACACACACACAACACACACACACACACCGACAACACACACACACACACCGACAACACACACACACACACACACACACACACACACACCGACAACACACACACACACACATCGACAACACACACACACACAAACACCAGCAACACACACACACACACACCGACAACACACACTTACACACACACCCACAACACACACACACCGACAACACACACACACACACACCGACAACACACACACACACCGACAACACACACACACACACACACTGACAACACACACACACACACACCGACAACACACACACACACACACCGACAACACACACACACACACACACCGACAACACACACACACACACACACCGACAACACACACACACCGACAACACACACACACACACACACACTCAGACAACACACACACCGACAACACACACACACACAACACACACACACACCGACAACACACACACACACACATCGACAACACACACCGACAACACACACACACACACACACACTCAGACAACACACACACCGACAACACACACACACACAACACACACACACACCGACAACACACACACACACACACCGACAACACACACACACACACACTGACAACACACACACACACACCGACAACACACACACACACACACACCGACAACACACACACACATACACACCGACAACACACACACACACCGACAACACACACACACACACACACACACACACACACACACACACCGACAACACACACACACACCGACAACACACACACACACACACCGACAACACACACACACACACCGACAACACACACACACACACACCGACAACACATAAACACACACACACCGACAACACACACACACACACAGACAACACACACACACACACACCGACAACACACACACACCGACAACACACACACACACACACACACCGACAACACACACACACACACACCGACAACACACACACACACACACACTGACAACACACACACACACACACCGACAACACACACACACACACACCGACAACACACACACACACACACCGACAACACACACACACACACACCGACAACACACACACACACACCGACAACAGACACACACACACACACCGACAACACACACACACACAAACAACACACACACACACAACACACACACACACACACCGACAACACACACACACACACACACACCGACAACACACACACACACACACACCGACAACACACACACACACACACCGACAACACACACACACACACCGACAACACACACACACACACACCGACAACACACACACACACACCGACAACACACACACACACAACACACACACACACACCGACAACACACACACACACACACACCGACAACACACACACACACACACACACACACACACACACACCGACAACACACACACACACACATCGACAACACACACACACACACACCGACAACACACACTTACACACACACCCACAACACACACACACCGACAACACACACACACACACACCGACAACACACACACACACCGACAACACACACACACACACACACTGACAACACACACACACACACACCGACAACACACACACACACACACCGACAACACACACACACACACACACACACCGACAACACACACACACACACACACACACCGACAACACACACACACCGACAACACACACACACACACACACACACACACTCAGACAACACACACACCGACAACACACACACACACAACACACACACACACCGACAACACACACACACACACACCGACAACACACACACACCGACAACACACACACACACACACACACTCAGACAACACACACACCGACAACACACACACACACAACACACACACACACCGACAACACACACACACACACACCGACAACACACACACACACACACTGACAACACACACACACACACCGACAACACACACACACACACACACCGACAACACACACACACATACACACCGACAACACACACACACACCGACAACACACACACACACACACACACACACACACACACACCGACAACACACACACACACACCGACAACACACACACACACACACCGACAACACACACACACACACCGACAACACACACACACACACACCGACAACACATAAACACACACACACCGACAACACACACACACACACAGACAACACACACACACACACACCGACAACACACACACACACACACACACCGACAACACACACACACCGACAACACACACACACACACACACACCGACAACACACACACACACACACCGACAACACACACACACACACACACTGACAACACACACACACACACACCAACAACACACACACACACACACCGACAACACACACACACACACACACACACCGACAACACACACACACACCGACAACACACACACACACACACCGACAACACACACACACACAACACACACACACACACACCGACAACACACACACACACACACCGACAACACACACACACACACCGACAACACACACACACACACACCGACAACACACACACACACACCGACAACAGACACACACACATACACCGACAACACACACACACACAAACAACACACACACACACAACACACACACACACACACCGACAACACACACACACACACACACACCGACAACACACACACACACACACCGACAACACACACACACACACACCGACAACACACACACACACACACCGACAACACACACACACACACACCGACAACACACACACACACACCGACAACACACACACACACACACCGACAACACACACACACACACACCGACAACACACACACACACACCGACAACACACACACACACACACACACACACACACACACACCGACAACACACACACACACACACACCGACAACACACACACACACACACACACACACACACACACACACCGACAACACACACACACACCGACAACACACACACACACACACCGACAACACACACACACACACCGACAACACACACACACACACACACCGACAACACATAAACACACACACACCGACAACACACACACACACACAGACAACACACACACACACACACCGACAACACACACACACACACACACCGACAACACACACACACCGACAACACACACACACACACACACTGACAACACACACACACCGACAACACACACACACACACCGACAACACACACACACACACACACACACACACACACACCGACAACACACACACACACCGACAACACACACACACACACACCGACAACACACACACACACAACACACACACACACACACCGACAACACACACACACACACACACCGACAACACACACACACACACCGACAACACACACACACACACACCGACAACACACACACACACAAACAACACACACACACACAACACACACACACACACACCGACAACACACACACACACACACACACCGACAACACACACACACACACACCGACAACACACACACACACACACCGACAACACACACACACACACACCGACAACACACACACACACACACCGACAACACACACACACACACCGACAACACACACACACCGACAACACACACACACACACCGACAACACACACACACACACCGACAACACACACACACACACACACACACACACACACCGACAACACACACACACACACATCGACAACACACACACACACAAACACCAGCAACACACACACACACACACCGACAACACACACTTACACACACACCCACAACACACACACACCGACAACACACACACACACACACCGACAACACACACACACACCGACAACACACACACACACACACACTGACAACACACACACACACCGACAACACACACACACATACACACCGACAACACACACACACACCGACAACACACACACACACACACACACACACACACACACACCGACAACACACACACACACCGACAACACACACACACACACACCGACAACACATAAACACACACACACCGACAACACACACACACACACACCGACAACACATAAACACACACACACCGACAACACACACACACACACAGACAACACACACACACACACACCGACAACACACACACACACACACACACCGACAACACACACACAACGACAACACACACACACACACACACACCGACAACACACACACACACACACCGACAACACACACACACACACACACTGACAACACACACACACACACACCAACAACACACACACACACACACCGACAACACACACACACACACACACACACCGACAACACACACACACACCGACAACACACACACACACACACCGACAACACACACACACACAACACACACACACACACACCGACAACACACACACACACACACCGACAACACACACACACACACCGACAACACACACACACACACACCGACAACACACACACACACACCGACAACAGACACACACACATACACCGACAACACACACACACACAAACAACACACACACACACAACACACACACACACACACCGACAACACACACACACACACACACACCGACAACACACACACACACACACCGACAACACACACACACACACACACCGACAACACACACACACACACACCGACAACACACACACACACACACCGACAACACACACACACACACCGACAACACACACACACACACAACACACACACACACACCGACAACACACACACACACACACACCGACAACACACACACACACACACACACACACACACACACACCGACAACACACACACACACCGACAACACACACACACACACACCGACAACACACACACACACACCGACAACACACACACACACACACACACACCGACAACACATAAACACACACACACCGACAACACACACACACACACAGACAACACACACACACACACACCGACAACACACACACACACCGACAACACACACACACCGACAACACACACACACCGACAACACACACACACACACACACTGACAACACACACACACCGACAACACACACACACACACACACCGACAACACACACACACACACACACACACACACACACACACACACCGACAACACACACACACACCGACAACACACACACACACACACCGACAACACACACACACACACCGACAACACACACACACACACACACACACCGACAACACATAAACACACACACACCGACAACACACACACACACACAGACAACACACACACACACACACCGACAACACACACACACACCGACAACACACACACACCGACAACACACACACACCGACAACACACACACACACACACACTGACAACACACACACACCGACAACACACACACACACACACACCGACAACACACACACACACACACACACACACACACACACACACACACACCGACAACACACACACACACCGACAACACACACACACACACACCGACAACACACACACACACAACACACACACACACACACCGACAACACACACACACACACACACACCGACAACACACACACACACACACACCGACAACACACACACACACACACCGACAACACACACACACACACACCGACAACACACACACACACACACCGACAACACACACACACACACCGACAACACACACACACACACAACACACACACACACACCGACAACACACACACACACACCGACAACACACACACACACACACACACACACACACACACCGACAACACACACACACACACATCGACAACACACACACACACAAACACCAGCAACACACACACACACACACACCGACAACACACACTTACACACACACCCACAACACACACACACCGACAACACACACACACACACACCGACAACACACACACACACCGACAACACACACACACACACACACTGACAACACACACACACACACACCGACAACACACACACACACACACCGACAACACACACACACACACACACCGACAACACACACACACACACACCGACAACACACACACACCGACAACACACACACACACACACACACTCAGACAACACACACACCGACAACACACACACACACACACAACACACACACACACCGACAACACACACACACACACATCGACAACACACACCGACAACACACACACACACACACACACTCAGACAACACACACACCGACAACACACACACACACAACACACACACACACCGACAACACACACACACACACACCGACAACACACACACACACACACTGACAACACACACACACACACCGACAACACACACACACACACACACCGACAACACACACACACATACACACCGACAACACACACACACACCGACAACACACACACACACACACACACACACACACACACACCGACAACACACACACACACCGACAACACACACACACACACACCGACAACACACACACACACACCGACAACACACACACACACACACCGACAACACATAAACACACACACACCGACAACACACACACACACACAGACAACACACACACACACACACCGACAACACACACACACCGCACACACACACACACACACACACCGACAACACACACACACACACACCGACAACACACACACACACACACACTGACAACACACACACACACACACCGACAACACACACACACACACACCGACAACACACACACACACACACCGACAACACACACACACACACACCGACAACACACACACACACACCGACAACAGACACACACACACACACCGACAACACACACACACACAAACAACACACACACACACAACACACACACACACCGACAACACACACACACACACACACACACCGACAACACACACACACACACACACCGACAACACACACACACACACACCGACAACACACACACACACACACCGACAACACACACACACACACACCGACAACACACACACACACACCGACAACACACACACACACAACACACACACACACACCGACAACACACACACACACACACACCGACAACACACACACACACACACACACACACACACACACACCGACAACACACACACACACACATCGACAACACACACACACACACACCGACAACACACACTTACACACACACCCACAACACACACACACCGACAACACACACACACACACACCGACAACACACACACACACCGACAACACACACACACACACACACTGACAACACACACACACACACACCGACAACACACACACACACACACCGACAACACACACACACACACACACACACCGACAACACACACACACACACACACACACCGACAACACACACACACCGACAACACACACGCACACACACACACACACACTCAGACAACACACACACCGACAACACACACACACACAACACACACACACACCGACAACACACACACACACACACCGACAACACACACACACCGACAACACACACACACACACACACACTCAGACAACACACACACCGACAACACACACACACACAACACACACACACACCGACAACACACACACACACACACCGACAACACACACACACACACACTGACAACACACACACACACACCGACAACACACACACACACACACACCGACAACACACACACACATACACACCGACAACACACACACACACCGACAACACACACACACACACACACACACACACACACACACACCGACAACACACACACACACCGACAACACACACACACACACACCGACAACACACACACACACACCGACAACACACACACACACACACCGACAACACATAAACACACACACACCGACAACACACACACACACACAGACAACACACACACACACACACCGACAACACACACACACACACACACACCGACAACACACACACACCGACAACACACACACACACACACACACCGACAACACACACACACACACACCGACAACACACACACACACACACACTGACAACACACACACACACACACCAACAACACACACACACACACACCGACAACACACACACACACACACACACACCGACAACACACACACACACCGACAACACACACACACACACACCGACAACACACACACACACAACACACACACACACACACCGACAACACACACACACACACACCGACAACACACACACACACACCGACAACACACACACACACACACCGACAACACACACACACACACCGACAACAGACACACACACATACACCGACAACACACACACACACAAACAACACACACACACACAACACACACACACACACACCGACAACACACACACACACACACACACCGACAACACACACACACACACCGACAACACACACACACACACACCGACAACACACACACACACACACCGACAACACACACACACACACACCGACAACACACACACACACACCGACAACACACACACACACACAACACACACACACACACCGACAACACACACACACACACACACCGACAACACACACACACACACACACACACACACACACACACACACCGACAACACACACACACACCGACAACACACACACACACACACCGACAACACACACACACACACCGACAACACACACACACACACACACACCGACAACACATAAACACACACACACCGACAACACACACACACACACAGACAACACACACACACACACACCGACAACACACACACACACACACACCGACAACACACACACACCGACAACACACACACACACACACACTGACAACACACACACACCGACAACACACACACACACACCGACAACACACACACACACACACACACACACCGACAACACACACACACACCGACAACACACACACACACACCGACAACACACACACACACAACACACACACACACACACCGACAACACACACACACACACACACCGACAACACACACACACACACCGACAACACACACACACACACACCGACAACACACACACACACAAACAACACACACACACACAACACACACACACACACACCGACAACACACACACACACACACACACCGACAACACACACACACACACACCGACAACACACACACACACACACCGACAACACACACACACACACACCGACAACACACACACACACACACCGACAACACACACACACACACCGACAACACACACACACCGACAACACACACACACACACCGACAACACACACACACACACCGACAACACACACACACACACACACACACACACACCGACAACACACACACACACACATCGACAACACACACACACACAAACACCAGCAACACACACACACACACACCGACAACACACACTTACACACACACCCACAACACACACACACCGACAACACACACACACACACACCGACAACACACACACACACCGACAACACACACACACACACACACTGACAACACACACACACACCGACAACACACACACACATACACACCGACAACACACACACACACCGACAACACACACACACACACACACACACACACACACCGACAACACACACACACACCGACAACACACACACACACACACCGACAACACATAAACACACACACACCGACAACACACACACACACACACCGACAACACATAAACACACACACACCGACAACACACACACACACACAGACAACACACACACACACACACCGACAACACACACACACACACACACACCGACAACACACACACAACGACAACACACACACACACACACACACCGACAACACACACACACACACACCGACAACACACACACACACACACACTGACAACACACACACACACACACCAACAACACACACACACACACACCGACAACACACACACACACACACACACACCGACAACACACACACACACCGACAACACACACACACACACACCGACAACACACACACACACAACACACACACACACACACCGACAACACACACACACACACACCGACAACACACACACACACACCGACAACACACACACACACACACCGACAACACACACACACACACCGACAACAGACACACACACATACACCGACAACACACACACACACAAACAACACACACACACACAACACACACACACACACACCGACAACACACACACACACACACACCGACACACACACACACACACACCGACAACACACACACACACACACCGACAACACACACACACACACACGACAACACACACACACACACACCGACAACACACACACACACACCGACAACACACACACACCACAACACACACACACACACCGACAACACACACACACACACACACCGACACACACACACACACACACACACACACACACACACACCGACAACACACACACACACCGACAACACACACACACACACCGACAACACACACACACACACACACACACCGCACACACACCACAACACACACACACACCGACAACACACACACACACACACCGACAACACACACACACACACACGACAACACACACACACCGACAACACACACACACCGACAACACACACACACACACACACCGACAACACACACACACCGACACACACACACACACACACACACCGACAACACACACACACACCGACACACACACACACACACACCGACAACACACACACACACCGACAACACACACACACACACACAGACAACACACACACACCGACAACACACACACACACACACCGACAACACACACACACACACACCGACAACACACACACACACACACCGACAACACACACACACCGACAACACACACACACCGACAACACACACACACACACACACTGACAACACACACACACCGACAACACACACACACACACACACCGACAACACACACACACACACACACACACACACACACACCGACAACACACACACACACCGACAACACACACACACACACACCGACAACACACACACACACAACACACACACACACACACCGACAACACACACACACACACACACCGACAACACACACACACACACCGACAACACACACACACACACACCGACAACACACACACACACAAACAACACACACACACACAACACACACACACACACACCGACAACACACACACACACACACACACCGACAACACACACACACACACACCGACAACACACACACACACACACCGACAACACACACACACACACACCGACAACACACACACACACACACCGACAACACACACATACACACCGACAACACACACACACACCGACAACACACACACACACACACACACACACACACACACCGACAACACACACACACACCGACAACACACACACACACACACCGACAACACACACACACACACCGACAACACACACACACACACACCGACAACACATAAACACACACACACCGACAACACACACACACACACAGACAACACACACACACACACACCGACAACACACACACACCGACAACACACACACACACACACACACCGACAACACACACACACACACACCGACAACACACACACACACACACACTGACAACACACACACACACACACCGACAACACACACACACACACACCGACAACACACACACACACACACCGACAACACACACACACACACACCGACAACACACACACACACACCGACAACAGACACACACACACACACCGACAACACACACACACACAAACAACACACACACACACAACACACACACACACACACCGACAACACACACACACACACACACACCGACAACACACACACACACACACACCGACAACACACACACACACACACCGACAACACACACACACACACACCGACAACACACACACACACACACCGACAACACACACACACACACCGACAACACACACACACACAACACACACACACACACCGACAACACACACACACACACACACCGACAACACACACACACACACACACACACACACACACACACACCGACAACACACACACACACACATCGACAACACACACACACACACACACCGACAACACACACTTACACACACACCCACAACACACACACACCGACAACACACACACACACACACCGACAACACACACACACACCGACAACACACACACACACACACACTGACAACACACACACACACACACCGACAACACACACACACACACACCGACAACACACACACACACACACACACACCGACAACACACACACACACACACACACACCGACAACACACACACACCGACAACACACACACACACACACACACACACACTCAGACAACACACACACCGACAACACACACACACACAACACACACACACACCGACAACACACACACACACACACCGACAACACACACACACCGACAACACACACACACACACACACACTCAGACAACACACACACCGACAACACACACACACACAACACACACACACACCGACAACACACACACACACACACCGACAACACACACACACACACACTGACAACACACACACACACACCGACAACACACACACACACACACACCGACAACACACACACACATACACACCGACAACACACACACACACCGACAACACACACACACACACACACACACACACACACACACACCGACAACACACACACACACCGACAACACACACACACACACACCGACAACACACACACACACACCGACAACACACACACACACACACCGACAACACATAAACACACACACACCGACAACACACACACACACACAGACAACACACACACACACACACCGACAACACACACACACACACACACACCGACAACACACACACACCGACAACACACACACACACACACACACCGACAACACACACACACACACACCGACAACACACACACACACACACACTGACAACACACACACACACACACCAACAACACACACACACACACACCGACAACACACACACACACACACACACACCGACAACACACACACACACCGACAACACACACACACACACACCGACAACACACACACACACAACACACACACACACACACCGACAACACACACACACACACACCGACAACACACACACACACACCGACAACACACACACACACACACCGACAACACACACACACACACCGACAACAGACACACACACATACACCGACAACACACACACACACAAACAACACACACACACACAACACACACACACACACACCGACAACACACACACACACACACACCGACAACACACACACACACACACCGACAACACACACACACACACACCGACAACACACACACACACACACCGACAACACACACACACACACACCGACAACACACACACACACACCGACAACACACACACACACACAACACACACACACACACCGACAACACACACACACACACACACCGACAACACACACACACACACACACACACACACACACACACCGACAACACACACACACACCGACAACACACACACACACACACCGACAACACACACACACACACCGACAACACACACACACACACACACCGACAACACATAAACACACACACACCGACAACACACACACACACACAGACAACACACACACACACACACCGACAACACACACACACACACACACCGACAACACACACACACCGACAACACACACACACACACACACTGACAACACACACACACCGACAACACACACACACACACCGACAACACACACACACACACACACACACACCGACAACACACACACACACCGACAACACACACACACACACCGACAACACACACACACACAACACACACACACACACACCGACAACACACACACACACACACACCGACAACACACACACACACACCGACAACACACACACACACACACCGACAACACACACACACACAAACAACACACACACACACAACACACACACACACACACCGACAACACACACACACACACACACACCGACAACACACACACACACACACCGACAACACACACACACACACACCGACAACACACACACACACACACCGACAACACACACACACACACACCGACAACACACACACACACACCGACAACACACACACACCGACAACACACACACACACACCGACAACACACACACACACACCGACAACACACACACACACACACACACACACACACACCGACAACACACACACACACACATCGACAACACACACACACACAAACACCAGCAACACACACACACACACACCGACAACACACACTTACACACACACCCACAACACACACACACCGACAACACACACACACACACACCGACAACACACACACACACCGACAACACACACACACACACACACTGACAACACACACACACACCGACAACACACACACACATACACACCGACAACACACACACACACCGACAACACACACACACACACACACACACACACACACACACCGACAACACACACACACACCGACAACACACACACACACACACCGACAACACATAAACACACACACACCGACAACACACACACACACACACCGACAACACATAAACACACACACACCGACAACACACACACACACACAGACAACACACACACACACACACCGACAACACACACACACACACACACACCGACAACACACACACAACGACAACACACACACACACACACACACCGACAACACACACACACACACACCGACAACACACACACACACACACACTGACAACACACACACACACACACCAACAACACACACACACACACACCGACAACACACACACACACACACACACACCGACAACACACACACACACCGACAACACACACACACACACACCGACAACACACACACACACAACACACACACACACACACCGACAACACACACACACACACACCGACAACACACACACACACCGACAACACACACACACACACACCGACAACACACACACACACAACACACACACACACACACCGACAACACACACACACACACACCGACAACACACACACACACACCGACAACACACACACACACACACCGACAACACACACACACACACCGACAACAGACACACACACATACACCGACAACACACACACACACAAACAACACACACACACACAACACACACACACACACACCGACAACACACACACACACACACACACCGACAACACACACACACACACACCGACAACACACACACACACACACCGACAACACACACACACACACACCGACAACACACACACACACACACCGACAACACACACACACACACCGACAACACACACACACACACAACACACACACACACACCGACAACACACACACACACACACACCGACAACACACACACACACACACACACACACACACACACACACCGACAACACACACACACACCGACAACACACACACACACACACCGACAACACACACACACACACCGACAACACACACACACACACACACACACCGACAACACATAAACACACACACACCGACAACACACACACACACACAGACAACACACACACACACACACCGACAACACACACACACACACACCGACAACACACACACACCGACAACACACACACACCGACAACACACACACACACACACACTGACAACACACACACACCGACAACACACACACACACACACACCGACAACACACACACACACACACACACACACACACACACCGACAACACACACACACACCGACAACACACACACACACACACCGACAACACACACACACACAACACACACACACACACACCGACAACACACACACACACACACACCGACAACACACACACACACACCGACAACACACACACACACACACCGACAACACACACACACACAAACAACACACACACACACAACACACACACACACACACCGACAACACACACACACACACACACACCGACAACACACACACACACACACCGACAACACACACACACACACACCGACAACACACACACACACACACCGACAACACACACACACACACACCGACAACACACACACACACACCGACAACACACACACACACACAACACACACACACACACCGACAACACACACACACACACCGACAACACACACACACACACACACACACACACACACACACCGACAACACACACACACACACATCGACAACACACACACACACAAACACCAGCAACACACACACACACACACCGACAACACACACTTACACACACACCCACAACACACACACACCGACAACACACACACACACACACCGACAACACACACACACACCGACAACACACACACACACACACACTGACAACACACACACACACACACCGACAACACACACACACACACACCGACAACACACACACACACACACACCGACAACACACACACACACACACACCGACAACACACACACACCGACAACACACACACACACACACACACTCAGACAACACACACACCGACAACACACACACACACAACACACACACTCACCGACAACACACACACACACACACCGACAACACACACACACCGACAACACACACACACACACACACACTCAGACAACACACACACCGACAACACACACACACACAACACACACACACACCGACAACACACACACACACACACCGACAACACACACACACACACACTGACAACACACACACACACACCGACAACACACACACACACACACACCGACAACACACACACACATACACACCGACAACACACACACACACCGACAACACACACACACACACACCACAACACACACACACCGACAACACACACACACACCGACAACACACACACACACACACCGACCACACACACACACACCGACAACACACACACACACACACCGACAACACACAAACACACACACACCGACAACACACACACACACACAGACAACACACACACACACACACCGACAACACACACACACACACGACAACACACACACACTGACAACACACACACACACACACCGACAACACACACACACACACACCGACAACACACACACACACACACACACACACACCGACAACACACACACACACCGACAACACACACACACACACACCGACAACACACACACACACACCGACAACACACACACACACACACCGACAACACACACACACACACCGACAACAGACACACACACATACACCGACAACACACACACACACACACAACACACACACACACAACACACACACACACACACCGACAACACACACACACACACACACACCGACAACACACACACACACACACCGACACACACACACACACACACCGACAACACACACACACACACACCGACAACACACACACACACACACCGACAACACACACACACACACCGACAACACACACACACACACACCGACAACACACACACACACACCGACAACACACACACACACACACACCGACAACACACACACACACACACACACACACACACACACACACACACACACACACACACACACACACACACCGACAACACACACACACACACACCGACAACACACACACACACACCGACAACACACACACACACACACACCGACAACACAAAACACACACACACACCGACAACACACACACACACCGACAACACACACACACACACACCGACAACACACACACACACAACACACACACACACACACCGACAACACACACACACACACACACCGACAACACACACACACACACCGACAACACACACACACACACACCGACAACACACACACACACAAACAACACACACACACACAACACACACACACACACACCGACAACACACACACACACACACACACCGACAACACACACACACACACACCGACAACACACACACACACACACCGACAACACACACACACACACACCGACAACACACACACACACACACCGACAACACACACACACACACCGACAACACACACACACACACAACACACACACACACACCGACAACACACACACACACACCGACAACACACACACACACACACACACACACACACACACACCGACAACACACACACACACACATCGACAACACACACACACACAAACACCAGCAACACACACACACACACACCGACAACACACACTTACACACACACCCACAACACACACACACCGACAACACACACACACACACACCGACAACACACACACACACCGACAACACACACACACACACACACTGACAACACACACACACACACACCGACAACACACACACACACACACCGACAACACACACACACACACACACCGACAACACACACACACACACACACCGACAACACACACACACCGACAACACACACACACACACACACACTCAGACAACACACACACCGACAACACACACACACACAACACACACACTCACCGACAACACACACACACACACACCGACAACACACACACACCGACAACACACACACACACACACACACTCAGACAACACACACACCGACAACACACACACACACAACACACACACACACCGACAACACACACACACACACACCGACAACACACACACACACACACTGACAACACACACACACACACCGACAACACACACACACACACACCGACAACACACACACACATACACACCGACAACACACACACACACCGACAACACACACACACACACACACACACACACACACACCGACAACACACACACACACCGACAACACACACACACACACACCGACCACACACACACACACCGACAACACACACACACACACACCGACAACACATAAACACACACACACCGACAACACACACACACACACAGACAACACACACACACACACACCGACAACACACACACACACACCGACAACACACACACACTGACAACACACACACACACACACCGACAACACACACACACACACACCGACAACACACACACACACACACACACACACACCGACAACACACACACACACCGACAACACACACACACACACACCGACAACACACACACACACACCGACAACACACACACACACACACCGACAACACACACACACACACCGACAACAGACACACACACATACACCGACAACACACACACACACAAACAACACACACACACACAACACACACACACACACACCGACAACACACACACACACACACACACCGACAACACACACACACACACACCGACAACACACACACACACACACCGACAACACACACACACACACACCGACAACACACACACACACACACCGACAACACACACACACACACCGACAACACACACACACACACAACACACACACACACACCGACAACACACACACACACACACACCGACAACACACACACACACACACACACACACACACACACACACACACACACACCGACAACACACACACACACCGACAACACACACACACACACACCGACAACACACACACACACACCGACAACACACACACACACACACACCGACAACACATAAACACACACACACACCGACAACACACACACACACACAGACAACACACACACACACACCGACAACACACACACACACACACCGACAACACACACACACCAACAACACACACACACACACACACACCGACAACACACACACACCGACAACACACACACACACACACTGACAACACACACACACCGACAACACACACACACACACACACCGACAACACACACACACACACACACACACACACACACACACACACACACCACAACACACACACACACCGACAACACACACACACACACACCGACAACACACACACACACAACACACACACACACACACCGACAACACACACACACACACACACCGACAACACACACACACACACCGACAACACACACACACACACACCGACAACACACACACACCGACAACAGACACACACACACACACCGACAACACACACACACACAAACAACACACACACACACAACACACACACACACCGACAACACACACACACACACACACCGACAACACACACACACACACACACACACCGACAACACACACACACACACACCGACAACACACACACACACACACCGACAACACACACACACACACACCGACAACACACACACACACCGACAACACACACACACACACAACACACACACACACACCGACAACACACACACACACACACACCGACAACACACACACACACACACACACACTCACACACACACACACACACACCGACAACACACACACACACACATCGACAACACACACACACACAAACACCAGCAACACACACACACACACAGACAACACACACACACCCACAACACACACACACCGACAACACACACACACACACACACCGACAACACACACACACACACACCGACAACACACACACACACACTGACAACACACACACACACACACCGACAACACACACACACACACACCGACAACACACACACACACACACACACACCGACAACACACACACACACACACACCGACAACACACACACACCGACAACACACACACACACACACACACTCAGACAACACACACACCGACAACACACACACACACAACACACACACACACCGACAACACACACACACACACACCGACAACACACACACACACACACTGACAACACAAACACACACACCAACAACACACACACACACACACCGACAACACACACACATATACACACCGACAACACACACACACACCGACAACACACACACACACACACACACACACACACCGACAACACACACACACACCGACAACACACACACACACACCGACAACACACACACACACACCGACAACACACACACACACACACCGACAACACATAAACACACACACACCGACAACACACACACACACACACCGACAACACACACACACACACACCGACAACACACACACACACACACACACACCGACAACACACACACACACACACACCGACAACACACACACACCGACAACACACACACACACACCACACTCAGACAACACACACACCGACAACACACACACACACAACACACACACTCACCGACAACACACACACACACACACCGACAACACACACACACCGACAACACACACACACACACACACACTCAGAAAACACACACACCGACAACACACACACACACAACACACACACACACCGACAACACACACACACACACACCGACAACACACACACACACACACTGACAACACACACACACACACCGACAACACACACACACACACACACCGACAACACACACACACATACACACCGACAACACACACACACACCGACAACACACACACACACACACACACACACACACACCGACAACACACACACACACCGACAACACACACACACACACACCGACAACACACACACACACACCGACAACACACACACACACCGACAACACATAAACACACACACACCGACAACACACACACACACACAGACAACACACACACACACACACCGACAACACACACACACACACACCGACAACACACACACACCGACAACACACACACACACACACACACCGACAACACACACACACACACACCGACAACACACACACACACACACACACACACACCGACAACACACACACACACCGACAACACACACACACACACACCGACAACACACACACACACAACACACACACACACACACCGACAACACACACACACACACACCGACAACACACACACACACACCGACAACACACACACACACACACCGACAACACACACACACACACCGACAACAGACACACACACATACACCGACAACACACACACACACAAACAACACACACACACACAACACACACACACACCGACAACACACACACACACACACACACCGACAACACACACACACACACACCGACAACACACACACACACACACCGACAACACACACACACACACACCGACAACACACACACACACACACCGACAACACACACACACACACCGACAACACACACACACACACAACACACACACACACACCGACAACACACACACACACCGACAACACACACACGCACACACCGACAACACACACACACACAACACACACACACACACACCGACAACACACACACACACACACCGACAACACACACACACCGACAACAGACACACACACACACACCGACAACACACACACACACAAACACACACACACACACACACACACACACACACCGACAACACACACACACACACACACACACACACACACCGACAACACACACACACACCGACAACACACACACGCACACACCGACAACACACACACACACAACACACACACACACACACCGACAACACACACACACACACACCGACAACACACACACACCGACAACAGACACACACACACACACCGACAACACACACACACACAAACAACACACACACACACAACACACACACACACACACCGACAACACACACACACACACACACCGACAACACACACACACACACACACACACCGACAACACACACACACACACACCGACAACACACACACACACACACCGACAACACACACACACACACACCGACAACACACACACACACCGACAACACACACACACACACAACACACACACACACACCGACAACACACACACACACACACACCGACAACACACACACCGACAACACACACACACACACACACACACACACACACACCGACAACACACACACACACACATCGACAACACACACACACACAAACACCAGCAACACACACACACACACAGACAACACACACACACCCACAACACACACACACCGACAACACACACACACACACACACACACCGACAACACACACACACACACCGACAACACACACACACACACACACTGACAACACACACACACACACACCGACAACACACACACACACACACCGACAACACACACACACACACACACACACCGACAACACACACACACACACACACCGACAACACACACACACCGACAACACACACACACACACACACACTCAGACAACACACACACCGACAACACACACACACACAACACACACACACACCGACAACACACACACACACCGACAACACACACACACACACAACACACACACACACACCGACAACACACACACACACACACACCGACAACACACACACACACACACACACACTCACACACACACACACACACACACCGACAACACACACACACACACATCGACAACACACACACACACAAACACCAGCAACACACACACCCACACAGACAACACACACACACCCACAACACACACACACCGACAACACACACACACACACACACCGACAACACACACACACACACACCGACAACACACACACACACACTGACAACACACACACACACACACCGACAACACACACACACACACACCGACAACACACACACACACACACACACCGACAACACACACACACACACACACCGACAACACACACACACCGACAACACACACACACACACACACACTCAGACAACACACACACCGACAACACACACACACACAACACACACACACACCGACAACACACACACACACACACCGACAACACACACACACACACACTGACAACACACACACACACACCGACAACACACACACACACACACCGACAACACACACACATATACACACCGACAACACACACACACACCGACAACACACACACACACACACACACACACACACACACACCGACAACACACACACACACCGACAACACACACACACACACCGACAACACACACACACACACCGACAACACACACACACACACACCGACAACACATAAACACACACACACCGACAACACACACACACACACACCGACAACACACACACACACACACCGACAACACACACACACACACACACACACCGACAACACACACACACACACACCGACAACACACACACACCGACAACACACACACACACACACACACTCAGACAACACACACACCGACAACACACACACACACAACACACACACTCACCGACAACACACACACACACACACCGACAACACACACACACCGACAACACACACACACACACACACACTCAGACAACACACACACCGACAACACACACACACACAACACACACACACACCGACAACACACACACACACACACCGACAACACACACACACACACACTGACAACACACACACACACACCGACGACACACACACACACACACACCGACAACACACACACACATACACACCGACAACACACACACACACCGACAACACACACACACACACACACACACACACACCGACAACACACACACACACCGACAACACACACACACACACACCGACAACACACACACACACACCGACAACACACACACACACCGACAACACATAAACACACACACACCGACAACACACACACACACACAGACAACACACACACACACACACCGACAACACACACACACACACACCGACAACACACACACACCTACAACACACACACACACACACACACCGACAACACACACACACACACACCGACAACACACACACACACACACACCGACAACACACACACACACAACACACACACACACACACCGACAACACACACACACACACACCGACAACACACACACACACACCGACAACACACACACACACACACCGACAACACACACACACACACCGACAACAGACACACACACATACACCGACAACACACACACACACAAACAACACACACACACACAACACACACACACACCGACAACACACACACACACACACACACCGACAACACACACACACACACACCGACAACACACACACACACACACCGACAACACACACACACACACACCGACAACACACACACACACACACCGACAACACACACACACACACCGACAACACACACACACACACAACACACACACACACACCGACAACACACACACACACCGACAACACACACACGCACACACCGACAACACACACACACACAACACACACACACACACACCGACAACACACACACACACACACCGACAACACACACACACCGACAACAGACACACACACACACACCGACAACACACACACACACAAACAACACACACACACACACACACACACACACACCGACAACACACACACACACACACACACACACACACACCGACAACACACACACACACCGACAACACACACACGCACACACCGACAACACACACACACACAACACACACACACACACACCGACAACACACACACACACACACCGACAACACACACACACCGACAACAGACACACACACACACACCGACAACACACACACACACAAACAACACACACACACACAACACACACACACACACACCGACAACACACACACACACACACACCGACAACACACACACACACACACACACCGACAACACACACACACACACACCGACAACACACACACACACACACCGACAACACACACACACACCGACAACACACACACACACACAACACACACACACACACCGACAACACACACACACACACACACCGACAACACACACACCGACAACACACACACACACACACACACACACACACACCGACAACACACACACACACACATCGACAACACACACACACACAAACACCAGCAACACACACACACACACAGACAACACACACACACCCACAACACACACACACCGACAACACACACACACACACACACACCGACAACACACACACACACACACCGACAACACACACACACACACACACTGACAACACACACACACACACACCGACAACACACACACACACACACCGACAACACACACACACACACACACACACCGACAACACACACACACACACACACCGACAACACACACACACCGACAACACACACACACACACACACACTCAGACAACACACACACCGACAACACACACACACACAACACACACACACACCGACAACACACACACACACACACCGACAACACACACACACACACACACTGACAACACACACACACACACCGACAACACACACACACACACACCGACAACACACACACATATACACACCGACAACACACACACACACCGACAACACACACACACACACACACACACACACACCGACAACACACACACACACCGACAACACACACACACACACACCGACAACACACACACACACACCGACAACACACACACACACACCGACAACACATAAACACACACACACCGACAACACACACACACACACACAGACAACACACACACACACACACCGACAACACACACACACACACACCGACAACACACACACACCGACAACACACACACACACACACACACCAACAACACACACACACACCGACAACACACACACACACACACACACTGACAACACACACACACACACACCGACAACACACACACACACACACCGACAACACACACACACACACACACACACACACACACACACCGACAACACACACACACACCGACAACACACACACACACACACCGACAACACACACACACACACCGACAACACACACACACCGACAACACATAAACACACACACACCGACAACACACACACTCACACAGACAACACACACACACACACACCGACAACACACACACACACACACCGACAACACACACACACACACACACACCAACAACACACACACACACACACCGACAACACACACACACACACACACTGACAACACACACACACACACACCGACAACACACACACACACACACCAACAACACACACACACACACACACACACACACACACACCGACAACACACACACACACCGACAACACACACACACACACACCGACAACACACACACACACCGAAAACACACACACACACACACCGACAACACACACACACACACCGACAACACACACACACACACACACACACCGACAACACACACACACACACACACTGACAACACACACACACACACACACCGACAACACACACACACACACACACCGACAACACACACACACACACCGACAACACACACACACCGACAACACACACACACACACCGACAACACACACACACAAACCGACAACACACACACACACACACCGACAACACATAAACACACACACACCGACAACACACACACACACTGACAACACACACACACACACCGACAACACACACACACACACCGACAACACACACACACCGACAACACACACACACACACCGACTACACACACACACACCGACAACACACACACACACACACACCGACAACACACACACACACACACCGACAACACATAAACACACACACACCGACAACACACACACACACACACTGACACACACACACACACACACCGACAACACACACACACACACACACACCGACAACACACACACACACCGACAACACACACACACACACCGACAACACACACACACACACACACACACACACACCGACAAAACACACACACACCGACAACACACACACACACACACCGACAACACACACACACACACCGACAACACACACACACACACACCGACAACACATAAACACACACACACCGACAACACACACACACACTGACAACACACACACACACACCGACAACACACACACACACACCGACAACACACACACACACACACCGACAACACACACACACACACCGACAACAGACACACACACACACCGACAACACACACACACACAAACAACACACACACACACAACACACACACACACACACACCGACAACACACACACACACACACACACCGACAACACACACACACACACACCGACAACACACACACACACCGACAACACACACACACACACCGACAACACACACACACACACCGACAACACACACACACACACACCGACAACACATAAACACACACACACCGACAACACACACACACACACACCGACAACACACACACACACACACCGACAACACACACACACACACACACACACCGACACACACACACACACACACACACCGACAACACACACACACCGACAACACACACACACACACACACACTCAGACAACACACACACCGACAACACACACACACACAACACACACACTCACCGACAACACACACACACACACACCGACAACACACACACACCGACAACACACACACACACACACACACTCAGACAACACACACACCGACAACACACACACACACAACACACACACACACCGACAACACACACACACACACACCGACAACACACACACACACACACTGACAACACACACACACACACCGACAACACACACACACACACACACCGACAACACACACACACATACACACCGACAACACACACACACACCGACAACACACACACACACACACACACACACCGACAACACACACACACACCGACAACACACACACACACACACCGACAACACACACACACACACGACAACACACACACACACCGACAACACATAAACACACACACACCGACAACACACACACACACACAGACAACACACACACACACACACCGACAACACACACACACACACACCGACAACACACACACACCTACAACACACACACACACACACACACCGACAACACACACACACACACACCGACAACACACACACACACACACACACACACACACCGACAACACACACACACACCGACAACACACACACACACACACACCGACAACACACATACACACAACACACACACACACACACCGACAACACACACACACACACACCGACACACACACACACACCGACAACACACACACACACACACCGACAACACACACACACACACCGACAACAGACACACACACATACACCGACAACACACACACACACAAACAACACACACACACACAACACACACACACACCGACAACACACACACACACACACACCGACAACACACACACACACACACCGACAACACACACACACACACACCGACAACACACACACACACACACCGACAACACACACACACACACACCGACAACACACACACACACACCGACAACACACACACACACACAACACACACACACACACCGACAACACACACACACACCGACAACACACACACGCACACACCGACAACACACACACACACAACACACACACACACACACCGACAACACACACACACACACACCGACAACACACACACACCGACAACAGACACACACACACACACCGACAACACACACACACACAAACAACACACACACACACACACACACACACACCGACAACACACACACACACACACACACACACACACACCGACAACACACACACACACCGACAACACACACACGCACACACCGACAACACACACACACACAACACACACACACACACACCGACAACACACACACACACACACCGACAACACACACACACCGACAACAGACACACACACACACACCGACAACACACACACACACAAACAACACACACACACACAACACACACACACACACACCGACAACACACACACACACACACACCGACAACACACACACACACACACACACACCGACAACACACACACACACACACCGACAACACACACACACACACACCGACAACACACACACACACCGACAACACACACACACACACAACACACACACACACACCGACAACACACACACACACACACACCGACAACACACACACCGACACACACACACACACACACACACACACACCGACAACACACACACACACACATCGACAACACACACACACACAAACACCAGCAACACACACACACACACAGACAACACACACACACCCACAACACACACACACCGACAACACACACACACACACACACACCGACAACACACACACACACACACCGACAACACACACACACACACACACTGACAACACACACACACACACACCGACAACACACACACACACACACCGACAACACACACACACACACACACACACCGACAACACACACACACACACACACCGACAACACACACACACCGACAACACACACACACACACACACACTCAGACAACACACACACCGACAACACACACACACACAACACACACACACACCGACAACACACACACACACACACCGACAACACACACACACACACACACTGACAACACACACACACACACCGACAACACACACACACACACACCGACAACACACACACATATACACACCGACAACACACACACACACCGACAACACACACACACACACACACACACACACACCGACAACACACACACACACCGACAACACACACACACACACACCGACAACACACACACACACACCGACAACACACACACACACACCGACAACACATAAACACACACACACCGACAACACACACACACACACACAGACAACACACACACACACACCGACAACACACACACACACACACCGACAACACACACACACCGACAACACACACACACACACACACACCAACAACACACACACACACCGACAACACACACACACACACACACACTGACAACACACACACACACACACCGACAACACACACACACACACACCGACAACACACACACACACACACACACACACACACACACCGACAACACACACACACACCGACAACACACACACACACACACCGACAACACACACACACACACACCGACAACACACACACACACCGACAACACACTAACACACACACACACCGACAACACACACACACACACACACCTGACAACACACACACACACACACCGACAACACACACACACACACACCAACAACACACACACACACACACACACACACACACACACCGACAACACACACACACACCGACAACACACACACACACAAACACACAACACACACACACACCGAAAACACACACACACACACACCGACAACACACACACACACACCGACAACACACACACACACACACACACACCGACAACACACACACACACACACACTGACAACACACACACACACACACACCGACAACACACACACACACACACACCGACAACACACACACACACACCGACAACACACACACACCGACAACACACACACACACACCGACAACACACACACACAAACCGACAACACACACACACACACACCGACAACACATAAACACACACACACCGACAACACACACACACACTGACAACACACACACACACACCGACAACACACACACACACACCGACAACACACACACACCGACAACACACACACACACACCGACTACACACACACACACCGACAACACACACACACACACACACCGACAACACACACACACACACACCGACAACACATAAACACACACACACCGACAACACACACACACACACACTGACAACACACACACACACACACCGACACACACACACACACACACACCGACAACACACACACACACCGACAACACACACACACACACCGACAACACACACACACACACACACACACACACACCGACAAAACACACACACACCGACAACACACACACACACACACCGACAACACACACACACACACCGACAACACACACACACACACACCGACAACACATAAACACACACACACCGACAACACACACACACACTGACAACACACACACACACACCGACAACACACACACACACACCGACAACACACACACACACACACCGACAACACACACACACACACCGACAACAGACACACACACACACCGACAACACACACACACACAAACAACACACACACACACAACACACACACACACACACACCGACAACACACACACACACACACACACCGACAACACACACACACACACACCGACAACACACACACACACACACCGACAACACACACACACACACACACCGACAACACACACACAAACACACCGACAACACACACACACACACACCGACAACACACACACACACACCGACAACACACACACACACACCGACAACACACACACACACACAACACACACACACACACCGACAACCGACACACACACACACCGACAACACACACACACACTGACAACACACACACACACACACCGACAACACACACACACACACACACACACACCGACAACACACACACACACACACCGACAACACACACACACACAAACACCGACAACACACACACACACACACACACACACACACACACACCGACAACACACACACACACCGACAACACACACACACACACACCGACAACACACACACACACACCGACAACACACACACACACACACCGACAACACATAAACACACACACACCGACAACACACACACACACACACTGACAACACAAACACACACACCGACAACACACACACACACACCGACAACACACACACACACACACCGACAACACACACACACACACACACCGACAACACACACACACACACACCGACAACACACACACACACACACACTGACAACACACACACACACACACCGACAACACACACACACACACACCGACAACACACACACACACACACACACACACCGACAACACACACACACACACACACCGACAACACACACACACCGACAACACACACACACACACACACACTCAGACAACACACACACCGACAACACACACACACACAACACACACACACACCGACAACACACACACACACACACCGACAACACACACACACACACACTGACAACACACACACACACACCGACAACACACACACACACACACCGACAACACACACACATATACACACCGACAACACACACACACACCGACAACACACACACACACACACACACACACACACACACACCGACAACACACACACACACCGACAACACACACACACACACACCGACAACACACACACATACCGACAACACACACACACACACACCGACAACACATAAACACACACACACCGACAACACACACACACACACACAGACAACACACACACACACACACCGACAACACACACACACACACACCGACAACACACACACACCGACAACACACACACACACACACACACAACAACACACACACACACCGACAACACACACACACACACACACTGACAACACACACACACACACACCGACAACACACACACACACACACCGACAACACACACACACACACACACACACACACACACACACACCGACAACACACACACCGACAACACACACACACACACACCGACAACACACACACACACACACCGAAAACACACACACACACACACCGACAACACACACACACACAGACAACACACACACACACACACCGACAACACACACACACACCGACAACACACACACACACCGACAACACACACACACACACCGACAACACACACACACACACACCGACAACACATAAACACACACACACCGACAACACACACACTCACACAGACAACACACACACACACACATCAACAACACACACACACACACACCGACAACACACACACACACACACACTGACAACACACACACACACACACCGACAACACACACACACACACACCCAACAACACACACACACACACACACACACACACACACCGACAACACACACACACACCGACAACACACACACACACACACCGACAACACACACACACACCGAAAACACACACACACACACACCGACAACACACACACACACCGACAACACACACACACACACACACACACCGACAACACACACACACACACACACTGACAACACACACACACACACACAACGACAACACACACACACACACACACCGACAACACACACACACACACCGACAACACACACACACCGACAACACACACACACACACCGACTACACACACACACACCGACCACACACACACACACACACACCGACAACACACACACACACACACCGACAACACATAAACACACACACACCGACAACACACACACACACACTGACAACACACACACACACACACCGACAACACATACACACCGACAACACACACACACACACACACACACACACACCGACAACACACACACACACCGACAACACACACACACACACACCGACAACACACACACACACACCGACAACACACACACACACACACCGACAACACATAAACACACACACACCGACAACACACACACACACACTGACAACACACACACACACACCGACAACACACACACACACACCGACAACACACACACACACACACCGACAACACACACACACACACCGACAACAGACACACACACACACACCGACAACACACACACACACAAACAACACACACACACACAACACACACACACACACACCGACAACACACACACACACACACACCGACAACACACACACACACACACCGACAACACACACACACACACACCGACAACACACACACACACACACACACCGACAACACACACACACACCGACAACACACACACACACACACCGACAACACACACACACACACACACACCGACAACACACACACACACACACCGACAACACACACACACACACACCGACAACACACACACACACACACTGACAACACACACACACACACCGACAACACACACACACACACACCGACAACACACACACATATACACACCGACAACACACACACACACCGACAACACACACACACACACACACACACACACACACACACCGACAACACACACACACACCGACAACACACACACACACACACCGACAACACACACACACACCGACAACACACACACACACACACCGACAACACATAAACACACACACACCGACAACACACACACACACACACAGACAACACACACACACACACACCGACAACACACACACACACACACCGACAACACACACACACCGACAACACACACACACACACACACCAACAACACACACACACACCGACAACACACACACACACACACACTGACAACACACACACACACACACCGACAACACACACACACACACACCGACAACACACACACACACACACACACACACACACACACACACCGACAACACACACACCGACAACACACACACACACACACCGACAACACACACACACACACACCGACAACACACACACACACACACCGACAACACACACACACACAGACAACACACACACACACACACCGACAACACACACACACACCGACAACACACACACACACACCGACAACACACACACACACACCGACAACACACACACACACACACCGACAACACATAAACACACACACACCGACAACACACACACTCACACAGACAACACACACACACACACACCAACAACACACACACACACACACCGACAACACACACACACACACACACTGACAACACACACACACACACACCGACAACACACACACACACACACCAACAACACACACACACACACACACACACACACACACCGACAACACACACACACACCGACAACACACACACACACACACCGACAACACACACACACACCGACAACACACACACACACACACCGACAACACACACACACACCGACAACACACACACACACACACACACACCGACAACACACACACACACACACACTGACAACACACACACACACACACAACGACAACACACACACACACACACACCGACAACACACACACACACACCGACAACACACACACACCGACAACACACACACACACACCGACTACACACACACACACCGACCACACACACACACACACACACCGACAACACACACACACACACACCGACAACACATAAACACACACACACCGACAACACACACACACACACTGACAACACACACACACACACACCGACAACACACACACACCGACAACACACACACACACACACACACACACACACCGACAACACACACACACACCGACAACACACACACACACACACCGACAACACACACACACACACCGACAACACACACACACACACACCGACAACACATAAACACACACACACCGACAACACACACACACACACTGACAACACACACACACACACCGACAACACACACACACACACCGACAACACACACACACACACACCGACAACACACACACACACACCGACAACAGACACACACACACACACCGACAACACACACACACACAAACAACACACACACACACAACACACACACACACACACCGACAACACACACACACACACACACCGACAACACACACACACACACACCGACAACACACACACACACACACCGACAACACACACACACACACACACACCGACAACACACACACACACACCGACAACACACACACACACACACCGACAACACACACACACACACACACACCGACAACACACACACACACACACCGACAACACACACACACACACCGACAACACACACACACACACACACAACACACACACACACACCGACAACACACACACACACACACCGACAACACACACACACACTGACAACACACACACACACACACCGACAACACACACACACACACACACACCGACAACACACACACACACACACCGACAACACACACACACACACACCGACAACACACACACACACACACACACACACACACACACCGACAACACACACACACACCGACAACACACACACACACACACCGACAACACACACACACACACCGACAACACACCCACACACCGACAACACATAAACACACACACACCGACAACACACACACACACACACTGACAACACACACACACACACCGACAACACACACACACACACACCGACAACACACACACACACACACCGACAACACACACACACACACCGACAACAGACACACACACACACACCGACAACACACACACACACACACAACACACACACACACACACACACACACACACACCGACAACACACACACACACACACACCGACAACACACACACACACACACCGACAACACACACACACACACACACCGACAACACACACACACACACACCGACAACACACACACACACACCGACAACACACACACACACACACCGACAACACACACACACACACGACAACACACACACACACACCGACAACACACACACACACACACCGACAACACACACACACACACACGACAACACACACACACACACCGACAACACACACACACACACACGACAACACACACACACACACACACACACACACACACACACACACACACACACCGACAACACACACACACACACACCGACAACACACACACACACACACCGACAACACACACACACACACACCGACAACACACACACACACACACCGACAACACACACACACACACGACAACACACACACACACACACACACACACACACACCGACAACACACACACACACCGACAACACACACACACACACACACACCGACAACACACACACACACACACCGACAACACACACACACACACACACACTCAGACAACACACACACCGACAACACACACACACAACACACACACACACCGACAACACACACACACACACACACCAACAACACACACACACACACACCGACAACACACACACACACACACACGACACACACACACACACACACCGACAACACACACACACACACACCGACAACACACACACACACACACACACACGACACACACACACACACACACACACCGACAACACACACACACACACACACCGACAACACACACACACACACCGACAACACACACACACACACACCGACAACACACACACACACACCGACAACAGACACACACACACACACCGACAACACACACACACACACACAACACACACACACACAACACACACACACACACACCGACAACACACACACACACACACCGACAACACACACACACACACACCGACAACACACACACACACACACCGACAACACACACACACACACCGACAACACACACACACACACACCGACAACACACAAACACACACACACCGACAACACACACACACACACACCGACAACACAAACACACACACCGACAACACACACACACACACCGACAACACACACACACACACACCGACAACACACACACACACACACACCGACAACACACACACACACACACCGACAACACACACACACACACACACTGACAACACACACACACACACACCGACACACACACACACACACCGACAACACACACACACACACACACACACACCGACAACACACACACACACACACACCGACAACACACACACACCGACAACACACACACACACACACACACTCAGACAACACACACACCGACAACACACACACACACAACACACACACACACCGACAACACACACACACACACACCGACAACACACACACACACACACTGACAACACACACACACACACCGACAACACACACACACACACACCGACAACACACACACACAACACACCGACAACACACACACACACCGACAACACACACACACACACACAACACACACACACACCGACAACACACACACACACCGACAACACACACACACACACACCGACAACACACACACACACACCGACAACACACACACACACACACCGACAACACAAACACACACACACCGACAACACACACACACACACACAGACAACACACACACACACACACCGACAACACACACACACACACACCGACAACACACACACACCGACACACACACACACACACACACCGACAACACACACACACACCGACAACACACACACACACACACACGACAACACACACACACACACACCGACAACACACACACACACACACCGACAACACACACACACACACACACACACACACACACACACCGACAACACACACACCACACCGACACACACACACACACACCGACAACACACACACACACACACCGACAACACACACACACACACACCGACAACACACACACACACACACCGACAACACACACACACACAGACAACACACACACACACACACCGACAACACACACACACACCGACAACACACACACACACCGACAACACACACACACACACCGACAACACACACACACACACACCGACAACACACACACACACACACCGACAACACACACACACACACACGACAACACACACACACACACACGACAACACACACACACACACACCGACAACACACACACACACACACACGACAACACACACACACACACACCGACAACACACACACACACACACCACAACACACACACACACACACACACACACACACACCGACACACACACACACACACCGACAACACACACACACACACACCGACAACACACACACACACCGACACACACACACACACACACACCGACAACACACACACACACCGACACACACACACACACACACACACACCGACAACACACACACACACACACACTGACAACACACACACACACACACCGACAACACACACACACACACACGACAACACACACACACACACACCGACACACACACACACACCGACACACACACACACACACACCGACAACACACACACACACACCGACAACACACACACACACACACCGACAACACACACACACACACACCGACAACACACACACACACACCGACAACACAACACACACACACCGACAACACACACACACACACACCGACACACACACACACACACACCGACAACACACACACACACACCGACAACACACACACACACACACAACACACACACACACAACACACACACACACACACCGACACACACACACACACACACACACACACCGACAACACACACACACACACACCGACAACACACACACACACACACCGACAACACACACACACACACACCGACAACACACACACACACACAGACAACACACACACACACACCGACAACACACACACACACACACCGACAACACACACACACACACACCGACAACACACACACACACACCGACAACACACACACACACACACACCGACACACACACACACACACAACACAACACACACACACACACACACACACACACACACACCGACAACACACACACACACACACACCGACAACACACACACACACACACCGACAACACACACACACACACACCGACAACACACACACACACACACACACCGACAACACACACACACACCGACAACACACACACACACACACCGACAACACACACACACACACACACACCGACAACACACACACACACACACCGACAACACACACACACACACCGACAACACACACACACACACACACACACACACACACACCGACAACACACACACACACACACCGACAACACACACACACACACCGACAACACACACACACACACACCGACAACACACACACACACACAACAACACACACACACACAACACACACACACACACACCGACAACACACACACACACACACACCGACAACACACACACACACCACACACACACACACACACACACACACACACCGACAACACACACACACACACACCGACAACACACACACACACACACGACAACACACACCACACACCGACAACACACACACACACACCGACAACACACACACACACACACACACACACACACACACACACCGACAACACACACACACACACACACAACACAAACACACACACACCGACAACACACACACACACACACCTGACAACACACACACACACACACCGACAACACACACACACACACAGACAACACACACACACACCACACACACACACACCGACAACACACACACACACACCGACAACACAAACACACACACACCGACAACACACACACACACACCGACAACACACACACACACACACCGACAACACACACACACACACCGACAACACACACACACACACGACAACACACACACACACACCGACAACACACACACACACACCGACAACACACACACACACACACCGACAACACACACACACACACCGACAACAGACACACACACACACACCGACAACACACACACACACAAACAACACACACACACACAACACACACACACACACACCGACAACACACACACACACACACCACACGACACACACACACACACACACCGACAACACACACACACACACACCGACAACACACACACACACACACCGACAACACACACACACACCACGACAACACACACACACACACACCGACAACACACACACACACACACCGACAACAAACACACACACACACCGACAACACACACACACACACCGACAACACACACACACAACACACACACACACACACACGACACACACAACACACACACACACACACCGACACACACACACACACACACTGACAACACACACACACACACACCGACAACACACACACACACACACACCGACAACACACACACACACACACCGACAACACACACACACACACACCGACAACACACACACACACACACACACACACACACACCGACACACACACACACACACCGACAACACACACACACACACACCGACAACACACACACACACACCGACAACACACACACACACACACCGACAACACAAACACACACACACCGACAACACACACACACACACACCGACAACACACACACACACACACAACACACACACACACAACACACACACACACACACCGACACACACACACACACACACCGACAACACACACACACACACACCGACAACACACACACACACACACCGACAACACACACACACACACCGACAACACACACACACACACACACACACACACACACCGACAACACACACACACACACACACACACACACAACACACACACACACACACCGACAACACACACACACACACACACGACAACACCCACACACACACACCGACAACACACACACACACACCGACAACACACACACACACACACACACATCGACAACACACACACACACACACACCGACAACACACACACACCGACAACACACACACACACACACACCGACAACACACACACACACACACACACACACACACCGACAACACACACACACACACATCGACAACACACACACACACAAACACCAGCAACACACACACACACACAGACAACACACACACACACCCACAACACACACACACCGACAACACACACACACACACCGACAACACAAACACACACACACCGACAACACACACACACACACACACTGACAACACCCACACACACACACCGACAACACACACACACACACCGACAACACACACACACACACACACACACACACCGACAACACACACACACACACACACCGACAACACACACACACCGACAACACACACACACACACACTCAGACAACACACACACCGACAACACACACACACAACACACACACACACCGACAACACACACACACACACACCGACAACACACACACACACACACTGACAACACACACACACACACCGACAACACAAACACACACACACCGACAACACACACACACATACACACCGACAACACACACACACACCGACAACACACACACACACACACACACACACACACACACCGACAACACACACACACACCGACAACACACACACACACACACACACCGACAACACACACACACACACCGACAACACACACACACACACACACACTCAGACAACACACACACCGACAACACACACACACAACACACACACACACCGACAACACACACACACACACACACACACCAACAACACACACACACACACACCGACAACACACACACACACACACACACTGACATCACACACACACACACACCGACAACACACACACACACACACCGACAACACACACACACACACACACACACACACACACCGAAAACACACACACACACACACCGACAACACACACACACACACACACACACCGACAACACACACACACACACCGACAACACACACACACACACACCGACAACACACACACACACACCGACAACAGACACACACACACACACCGACAACACACACACACACAAACAACACACACACACACAACACACACACACACACACCGACAACACACACACACACACACCGACAACACACACACACACACACCGACAACACACACACACACACCGACAACACACACACACACACAAAACACACACACACACACACACACACACACACCGACAACACACACACACACACACACCGACAACACACACACACACACCGACAACACACACACACACACACACACACCGACAACACACACACACACACACTGACAACACACACACACACACCGACAACACACACACACACACCGACAACACACACACACACACACCGACAACACACACACACACACCGACAACAGACACACACACACACACCGACAACACACACACACACAAACAACACACACACACACAACACACACACACACACCGACAACACACACACACACACACACCGACAACACACACACACACACACCGACAACACACACACACACACCGAAAACACACACACACACACACCGACAACACACACACACACACACACCGACAACACACACATACACACACCGACAACACACACACACACACACCGACAACACACACACACACACACCGACAACACACACACACACACCGACAACACACACACACACACCGACACACACACACACACACCGACAACACACACACACACACACCGACAACACACACACACACTGACAACACACACACACACACACCGACACACACACACACACACACACCGACAACACACACACACACACACCGACAACACACACACACACACCCGACAACACACACACACACACACCGACAACACACACACACACACACACACCACAACACACACACACACACACACACACACACACACCGACAACACACACACACACCGACAACACACACACACACACACCGACAACACACACACACACACCGACAACACACACACACACACACCGACAACACATAAACACACACACACCGACAACACACACACACACACACTGACACACACACACACACACACCGACAACACACACACACACACCGACAACACACACACACACACACCGACAACACACACACACACACCGACATCAGACACACACACACACACCGACAACACACACACACACACATCGACAACACACACACACACAAACACCAGCAACACACACACACACACAGACAACACACACACACACACACCACAACACACACACACCGACAACACACACACACACACACACACACACCGACAACACAAACACACACACACCGACAACACACACACACACACACACTGACAACACCCACACACACACACCGACAACACACACACACACACCGACAACACACACACACACACACACACACACCGACAACACACACACACACCGACAACACACACACACCGACAACACACACACACACACACACACTCAGACAACACACACACCGACAACACACACACACAACACACACACACACCGACAACACACACATACACACACCGACAACACACACACACACACACACACCGACAACACACATACACACACACCGACAACACACACACACACACACCGACAACACACACACACACACACCGACAACACACACACACACACACCGACAACACACACACACACACCGACAACACACACACACACACAACACACACACACACACCGACAACACACACACACACACCGACAACACACACACACACACACACACACATCGACAACACACACACACACATCGACAACACACACACACACAAACACCAGCAACACACACACACACACAGACAACACACACACACACACCCACAACACACACACACCGACAACACACACACACACACACACACCGACAACACAAACACACACACACCGACAACACACACACACACACACTGACAACACACACACACACACACCGACAACACACACACACACACACCGACAACACACACACACACACAACACACCGACAACACACACACACACACACACACCGACAACACACACACACCGACAACACACACACACACACACACTCAGACAACACACACACCGACAACACACACACACAACACACACACACACCGACAACACACACATACACACACACACCGACAACACACACACACACACACTGACAACACACACACACACACCGACAACACACACACACACCGACAACACACACACACATACACACCCCGACAACACACACACACACCGACAACACACACACACACACACACACACACACACACACACACACCGACAACACACACACACACCGACAACACACACACACACACACCGACAACACACACACACCCACCGACAACACACACACACACACACACACTCAGACAACACACACACCGACAACACACACACACAACACACACACACACCGACAACACACACACACACACACACACCAACAACACACACACACACACACCGACAACACACACACACACACACACACACTGACAACACACACACACACACACACCGACAACACACACACACACACACCGACAACACACACACACACACAAAACACACACACACACACACACACACACACACACCGACAACACACACACACACACACACCGACAACACACACACACACACCGACAACACACACACACACACACACACACCGACAACACACACACACACACACTGACAACACACACACACACACCGACAACACACACACACACACCGACAACACACACACACACACACCGACAACACACACACACACACCGACAACAGACACACACACACACACCGACAACACACACACACACAAACAACACACACACACACAACACACACACACACACACCGACAACACACACACACACACACACACCGACAACACACACACACACACACCGACAACACACACACACACACACCGAAAACACACACACACACACACCGACAACACACACACACACACACCGACAACACACACATACACACACCGACAACACACACACACACACACCGACAACACACACACACACACACCGACAACACACACACACACACCGACAACACACACACACACACAACACACACACACCGACAACACACACACACACACACCGACAACACACACACACACTGACAACACACACACACACACACCGACAACACACACACACACACACACCGACAACACACACACACACACACCGACAACACACACACACACACACACACCGACAACACACACACAAACACACACACACACACACACCGACAACACACACACACACCGACAACACACACACACACACACCGACAACACACACACACACACCGACAACACACACACACACACACCGACAACACATAAACACACACACACCGACAACACACACACACACACACTGACAACACACACACACACACCGACAACACACACACACACACCGACAACACACACACACACACACCGACAACACACACACACACACCGACATCAGACACACACACACACACCGACAACACACACACACACACATCGACAACACACACACACACAAACACCAGCAACACACACACACACACAGACAACACACACACACACACCCACAACACACACACACCGACAACACACACACACACACACACACACACCGACAACACAAACACACACACACCGACAACACACACACACACACACACTGACAACACCCACACACACACACCGACAACACACACACACACACCGACAACACACACACACACACACACACACACCGACAACACACACACACACACACACCGACAACACACACACACCGACAACACACACACACACACACACACTCAGACAACACACACACCGACAACACACACACACAACACACACACACACCGACAACACACACATACACACACCGACAACACACACACACACACACACACCGACAACACACATACACACACACCGACAACACACACACACACACACCGACAACACACACACACACACACCGACAACACACACACACACACACCGACAACACACACACACACACCGACAACACACACACACACACAACACACACACACACACCGACAACACACACACACACACCGACAACACACACACACACACACACACACACACACACATCGACAACACACACACACACACATCGACAACACACACACACACAAACACCAGCAACACACACACACACACAGACAACACACACACACACACCCACAACACACACACACCGACAACACACACACACACACACACACCGACAACACAAACACACACACACCGACAACACACACACACACACACTGACAACACACACACACACACACCGACAACACACACACACACACACCGACAACACACACACACACACAACACACCGACAACACACACACACACACACACACCGACAACACACACACACCGACAACACACACACACACACACACTCAGACAACACACACACCGACAACACACACACACAACACACACACACACCGACAACACACACACACACACACACACCGACAACACACACACACACACACTGACAACACACACACACACACCGACAACACACACACACACACACCGACAACACACACACACATACACACCCCGACAACACACACACACACCGACAACACACACACACACACACACACACACACACACACACACACACCGACAACACACACACACACCGACAACACACACACACACACCGACAACACACACACACCCACCGACAACACACACACACACACACACACTCAGACAACACACACACCGACAACACACACACACAACACACACACACACCGACAACACACACACACACACACACACCAACAACACACACACACACACACCGACAACACACACACACACACACACACTGACAACACACACACACACACACCGACAACACACACACACACACACCGACAACACACACACACACACACACACACACACACCGACAACACACACACACACCGACAACACACACACACACACACCGACAACACACACACACACACCGAAAACACACACACACACACACCGACAACACACACACACACACCGACAACACACACACACACACACACACACACACACCGACAACACACACACACACACACACACTGACAACACACACACACACACACCGACAACACACACACACACACACCGACAACACACACACACACACCGACAACACACACACACACCGACAACACACACACACACACCGACAACACACACACACACCGACAACACACACACACACACACCGACAACACACACACACACACCGACAACACACACACACACACACACACCGACAACACACACACACACACACACACACACACACACACACACACCGACAACACACACACAGACACATCGACAACACACACACACACAAACACCAGCAACACACACACACACACCGACAACACACACACACACACACCCACAACACACACACACCGACAACACACACACACACACACACACCGACAACACACACACACACACACCGACAACACACACACACACACACACTGACAACACACACACACACACACCGACAACACACACACACACACACCGACAACACACACACACACACACACACACACCGACAACACACACACACACACACACCGACAACACACACACACCGACAACACACACACACACACACTCAGACAACACACACACCGACAACACACACACACACACAACACACACACACACCGACAACACACACACACACACACCGACAACACACACACACACACACTGACAACACACACACACACAGACAACACACACACACACACACACCGACAACACACACACACATACACACCGACAACACACACACACCGACAACACACACACACACACACACACACACACACACACACCGACAACACACACACACACCGACAACACACACACACACACACCGACAACACACACAAACACACCGACAACACACACACACACACACCGACAACACATAAACACACACACACCGACAACACACACACACACACAGACAACACACACACACACACACCGACAACACACACACACACACACCGACAACACACACACACCGACAACACACACACACACACACACACCGACAACACACACACACACACACCGACAACACACACACACACACACACACACACACACACCGACAACACACACACACACCGACAACACACACACACACACACCGACAACACACACACACACAACACACACACACACACACCGACAACACACACACACACACACCGACAACAAACACACACACACACCGACAACACACACACACACACACCGACAACACACACACACACACCGACAACAGACACACACACACACACCGACAACACACACACACACAAACAACACACACACACACAATACACACACACACACACCGACAACACACACACACACACACACACCGACAACACACACACACACACACCGACAACACACACACACACACACACCGACAACACACACACACACACCGACAACACACACACACACACACCGACAACACACACACACACACCGACAACACACACACACACACCACACACACACACACCGACAACACACACACACACACCGACACACACACACACACACACACACACCACACACACACACACACACACACCGACAACACACACACACACACATCGACAACACACACACACACAAACACCAGCAACACACACACACACACACACAGACAACACACACACACACACCCACAACACACACACACCGACAACACACACACACACACACACACCGACAACACACACACACACACACCGACAACACACACACACACACACACTGACAACACACACACACACACACCGACAACACACACACACACACACCGACAACACACACACACACACACACACACACCGACAACACACACACACACACACACCGACAACACACACACACCGACAACACACACACACACAAACACACTCAGACAACACACACACCGACAACACACACACACACAACACACACACACACCGACAACACACACACACACACACCGACAACACACACACACACACACCGACAACACACACACACACACCGACAACACACACACACACACACCGACAACACACACACACACACACCGACAACAGACACACACACACACACCGACAACACACACACACACAAACAACACACACACACACACACACACACACACACACACCGACAACACACACACACACACACACCGACAACACACACACACACACACACCGACAACACACACACACACCGACAACACACACACACACACACACCGACAACACACACACACACACACCGACAACACACACACACACACACCGACAACACACACACACACACCGACAACACACACACACACACAACACACACACACACACCGACAACACACACACACACACACCGACAACACACACACACACCGACAACACACACACACACACATCGACAACACACACACACACAAACACCAGCAACACACACACACACACACACAGACAACACACACACACACACCCACAACACACACACCGACAACACACACACACACACACACCGACAACACACACACACACCGACAACACACACACACACACACACTGACAACACACACACACACACACCGACAACACACACACACACACACTGACAACACACACACACACACACACACACCGACAACACACACACACACACACACCGACAACACACACACACCGACAACACACACACACACACACACACTCAGACAACACACACACCGACAACACGCACACACACAACACACACACACACCGACAACACACACACACACACACCGACAACACACACACACACACACACTGACAACACACACACACACCGACAACACACACACACACACACCGACAACACACACACATATACACACCGACAACACACACACACACCGACAACACACACACACACACACACACACACACACACCGACAACACACACACACACCGACAACACACACACACCGACAACACACACACACCGACAACACACACACACACACACACCGACAACACATAAACACACACACACCGACAACACACACACACACACAGACAACACACACACACACACACCGACAACACACACACACACACACACCGACAACACACACACACCGACAACACACACACACACACACACACCAACAACACACACACACACACACCGACAACACACAGACACACACACACTGACAACACACACACACACCGACAACACACACACACACACACCGACAACACACACACACACACACACACACACACACACACCGACAACACACAAACACACCGACAACACACACACACACACACACCGACAACACACACACACACACACCGAAAACACACACACACACACACCGACAACACACACACACACACACACCGACAACACATCACACACACACACCGACAACACACACACACAGACACACTGACAACACACACACACACACCGACAACACACACACACACACACACCGACAACACACACACACACACACACCGACAACACACACACACACACCGACAACACACACACACACCGACAACACACACACACACACACACCGACAACACACACACACACACACCGACAACACATAAACACACACACACCGACAACACACACACACACACACTGACAACACACACACACACACCGACAACACACACACACACACACACCGACAACACACACACACACACACCGACAACACATAAACACACACACACCGACAACACACACACACACACACTGACAACACACACACACACACACCGACAACACACACACACACACACACCGACAACACACACACACACCGACAACACACACACACACACCGACAACACACACACACACACACACACACCGACAACACACACACACACCGACAACACACACACACACCGACAACACACACACACACACCGACAACACACACACACACACACACCGACAACACACACACACACACCGACAACACACACACACACACACCGACAACACACACACACACACACCGACAACACATAATCACACACACACACCGACAACACACACACACACACCGACAACACACACACACACACACCGATAACACACTGACAACACACACACACACACACCGACAACACACACACACACACACTGACAACACACACACACACACACACACACCGACAACACACACACACACACACACCGACACACACACACACACCGACAACACACACACACACACACACACTCAGACAACACACACACCGACAACACGCACACACACAACACACACACACACCGACAACACACACACACACACACCGACAACACACACACACACACACACTGACAACACACACACACACCGACAACACACACACACACACACCGACAACACACACACACATACACACCGACAACACACACACACACCGACAACACACACACACACACACACACACACACACACCGACAACACACACACACACCGACAACACACACACACCGACAACACACACACACCGACAACACACACACACACACACACCGACAACACATAAACACACACACACCGACAACACACACACACACACAGACAACACACACACACACACACCGACAACACACACACACACACACACGACAACACACACACACCGACAACACACACACACACACACACACCAACAACACACACACACACACACCGACAACACACAGACACACACACACTGACAACACACACACACACCGACAACACACACACACACACACCGACAACACACACACACACACACACACACACACCACACCGACAACACACAAACACACCGACAACACACACACACACACACACCGACAACACACACACACACACACCGAAAACACACACACACACACACCGACAACACACACACACACACACACCGACAACACACACACACACACACACACCGACAACACACACACACAGACACACTGACAACACACACACACACACCGACAACACACACACACACACACCGACAACACACACACACACACACACCGACAACACACACACACACACCGACAACACACACACACACCGACAACACACACACACACACACACCGACAACACACACACACACACACCGACAACACATAAACACACACACACCGACAACACACACACACACACACTGACAACACACACACACACACCGACAACACACACACACACACACACCGACAACACACACACACACACACCGACAACACATAAACACACACACACCGACAACACACACACACACACACTGACAACACACACACACACACACCGACAACACACACACACACACACACCGACAACACACACACACACCGACAACACACACACACACACCGACAACACACACACACACACACACACACACCGACAACACACACACACACCGACAACACACACACACACCGACAACACACACACACACACCGACAACACACACACACACACACACCGACAACACACACACACACACCGACAACACACACACACACACACCGACAACACACACACACACACACCGACAACACATAATCACACACACACACCGACAACACACACACACACACCGACAACACACACACATACACACCGATAACACACTGACAACACACACACACACACACCGACAACACACACACACACACCGACAACACACACACACACACACACACACCGACAACACACACACACACCGACAACACACACACACACACACCGACAACACACACACACACACCGACAACACACACACACACACACACCGACAACACACACACACACACACCGACAACACACACACACACACCGACAACACACACACACACACACACCGACAACACACACACACACCGACAACACACACACACACACACCGACAACACACACACACACACCGGCAACACACACACACACACCGACAACACACACACACACACACACCGACAACACACACACACACACCACACACACACACACACACACACCACACACACACACACACACACCACACACACACACACACACACACCGACAACACACACACACACACACACAAACAACACACACACACACACAACACACACACACCGACAACACACACACACACACACCGACAACACACACACACACACACCGACAACACACACACACACACACCGACAACACACACACACACACACCGACAACACACACACACACCGACAACACACACACACACACCGACAACACACACACACACACACACACACACCGACAACACACACACCGACAACACACACACACACACCGACAACACACACACATACACACCGATAACACACTGACAACACACACACACACACACCGACAACACACACACACACACCGACAACACACACACACACACACACACACCGACAACACACACACACACCGACAACACACACACACACACACCGACAACACACACACACACACCGACAACACACACACACACACACACCGACAACACACACACACACACACCGACAACACACACACACACCGACAACACACACACACACACACACCGACAACACATAAACACACACACACACCGACAACACACACACACACCAACAACACACACACACACACACCGACAACACACCGACAACACACACACACACACACACACACACCGACAACACACACACACACACACACACACCGACAACACACACACACACACACACCGACAACACACACACACACACCGACAACACACAGACACACACACACTGACAACACACACACACACCGACAACACACACACACACACACCGACAACACACACACACACACACACACACACACACACACCGACAACACACAAACACACCGACAACACACACACACACACACACCGACAACACACACACACACACACCGAAAACACACACACACACACACCGACAACACACACACACACACACACCGACAACACACACACACACACACCGACAACACACACACACAGACACACTGACAACACACACACACACACCGACAACACACACACACACACACCGACAACACACACACACACACACACCGACAACACACACACACACACCGACAACACACACACACACCGACAACACACACACACACACACACCGACAACACACACACACACACACCGACAACACATAAACACACACACACCGACAACACACACACACACACACTGACAACACACACACACACACCGACAACACACACACACACACACACCGACAACACACACACACACACACCGACAACACATAAACACACACACACCGACAACACACACACACACACACTGACAACACACACACACACATACCGACAACACACACACACACACACACCGACAACACACACACACACCGACAACACACACACACACACCGACAACACACACACACACACACACACACACACCGACAACACACACACACACCGACAACACACACACACACCGACAACACACACACACACACCGACAACACACACACACACACACACCGACAACACACACACACACACCGACAACACACACACACACACACCGACAACACACACACACACACACCGACAACACATAATCACACACACACACCGACAACACACACACACACACCGACAACACACACACATACACACCGATAACACACTGACAACACACACACACACACACCGACAACACACACACACACACCGACAACACACACACACACACACACACACCGACAACACACACACACACCGACAACACACACACACACACACCGACAACACACACACACACACCGACAACACACACACACACACACACCGACAACACACACACACACACACCGACAACACACACACACACACCGACAACACACACACACACACACACCGACAACACACACACACACCGACAACACACACACACACACACCGACAACACACACACACACACCGGCAACACACACACACACACCGACAACACACACACACACACACACCGACAACACACACACACACACACACACACACACACACACACACACACACACACACACACACACACACACACACACACACACACACACACCGACAACACACACACACACACACACAAACAACACACACACACACACAACACACACACACCGACAACACACACACACACACACCGACAACACACACACACACACACCGACAACACACACACACACACACCGACAACACACACACACACACACCGACAACACACACACACACACACACCGACAACACACACACACCGACAACACACACACACAAACCGACAACACACACACACACACCGACAACACATACACACGCCGACAACACAAACACACACACACACCGACAACACACACACACACACACCGACAACACATAAACACACACACACCGACAACACACACACACACACACTGACAACACACACACACACACACCGACAACACACACACACACACACCGACAACACACACACACACCGACAACACACACACACACACCGACAACACACACACACACACACACACACACACCGACAACACACACACACACCGACAACACACACACACACACCGACAACACACACACACACACCGACAACACACACACACACACACACCGACAACACACACACACACACCGACAACACACACACACACACACACCGACAACACACACACACACCGACAACACACACACACACACACACCGACAACACATAAACACACACACACACCGACAACACACACACACACACCAACAACACACACACACACACACCGACAACACACCGACAACACACACACACACACACACACACACCGACAACACACACACACACACACACACACCGACAACACACACACACACCGACAACACACACACACACACACACCGACAACACACACACACACACCGGCAACACACACACACACACCGACAACACACACACACACACACACCGACAACACACACACACACACACACACACACACACACACACACACACACACACACACACACACACACCGACAACACACACACACACACACCGACAACACACACACGCAAAAACAACACACACACCGACAACACACACACACACACACCGACAACACACACACACACACACACACACACACACCGACAACACACACACACACACACCGACAACACACACACACACACACCGACAACACACACACACACACACCGACAACACACACACACACACACCGACAACACACACACACACACAACACACACACACACACCGACAACACACACACACACACCGACAACACACACACACACACACACACACACACACACACACACACACCGACAACACACACACACATCGACAACACACACACACACAAACACCAGCAACACACACACACACACCGACAACACACACACACACACACCCACAACACACACACACCGACAACACACACACACACACACACACACCGACAACACACACACACACACACCGACAACACACACACACACACACACTGACAACACACACACACACACACCGACAACACACACACACACACACCGACAACACACACACACACACACACACACACCGACAACACACACACACACACACACCGACAACACACACACACCGACAACACACACACACACACACACACACACTCAGACAACACACACACCGACAACACACACACACACAACACACACACACACCGACAACACACACACACACACACCGACAACACACACACACCGACAACACACACACACACACACACACACACTCAGACAACACACATACCGACAACACACACACACACAACACACACACACCGACAACACACACACACACACACACCGACAACACACACACACAGACACTGACAACACACACACACACACCGACAACACACACACACACACACACCGACAACACACACACACATACACACCGACAACACACACACACACCGACAACACACACACACACACACACACACACACACACCCGACAACACACACACACACACACCGACAACACACACACACACACCGACAACACACACACACCGACAACACATAAACACACACACACCGACAACACACACACACACACAGACAACACACACACACACACACCGACAACACACACACACACACACCGACAACACACACACACCGACAACACACACACACACACACACACACACAGACAACACACACACACACACACCGACAACACACACACACACACACACTGACAACACACACACACATACATCGTCAACACACACACACACACACCGACAACACACACACACACACACACACCGACAACACACACACACACACCGACAACACACACACACACACACCGACAACACACACACACACAACACACACACACACACCGACAACACACACACAGACACACCGACAACACACACACACACACCGACAACACACACACACACACACCGACAACACACACACACACACCGACAACAGACACACACACATACACCGACAACACACACACACACAAACAACACACACACACACACACAACACACACACACCGACAACACACACACACACACACACACCGACATTACACACACACACACACACCGACAACACACACACACACACACCAACAACACACACACACACACACCGACAACACACACACACACACACCGACAACACACACACACCGACAACACACACACACACACAACACACACACACACACCGACAACACACACACACACACACACACCGACAACACATAAACACACACACACCGACAACACACACACACACACAGACAACACACACACACACCGACAACACACACACACACACACTGACAAGACACACACACCGACAACACACACACACACACACACACACCGACAACACACACACACACACACCGACAACACACACACACACACACACTGACAACACACACACACCGACAACACACACACACACACACACCGACAACACACACACACACACACACACACACACAGCGACAACACACACACACACCGACAACACACACACACACAACACACACACACACACACCGACAACACACACACACACACCGACAACACACACACACCGACAACACACACACACACACACCGACAACACACACACACACACACCGACAACAGACACACACACACACACCGACAACACACACACACACAAACAACACACACACACACAACACACACACACACACACCGACAACACACACACACACACACACACCGACAACACACACACACACACACACCGACAACACACACACACACACACCGACAACACACACACACACACACCGACAACACATACACACGCCGACAACACAAACACACACACACCGACAACACACACACACACACACCGACAACACATAAACACACACACACCGACAACACACACACACACACACTGACAACACACACACACACACACCGACAACACACACACACACACACCGACAACACACACACACACCGACAACACACACACACACACCGACAACACACACACACACACACACACACACCGACAACACACACACACACCGACAACACACACACACACAACGACAACACACACACACACACACCGACAACACACACACACACACACACCGACAACACACACACACACACCGACAACACACACACACACACACCGACAACACACACACACACCGACAACACACACACACACACACACCGACAACACATAAACACACACACACACCGACAACACACACACACACACCGACAACACACACACACACACACCGACAACACACCGACAACACACACACACACACACACACCGACAACACACACACACACACACACACACCGACAACACACACACACACCGACAACACACACACACACACACACCGACAACACACACACACACACCGGCAACACACACACACACACCGACAACACACACACACACACACACCGACAACACACACACACACACACACACACACACACACACACACACACACACACACACACACACCGACAACACACACACACACACACCGACAACACACACACACACAAACAACACACACACCGACAACACACACACACACACACCGACAACACACACACACACACACACACACACACACACACACACACCGACAACACACACACACACACACCGACAACACACACACACACACACCGACAACACACACACACACACACCGACAACACACACACACACACACCGACAACACACACACACCGACAACACACACACACACACCGACAACACACACACACACACACACACACACACACACACCGACAACACACACACACACACATCGACAACACACACACACACAAACACCAGCAACACACACACACACACCGACAACACACACACACACACACCCACAACACACACACACCGACAACACACACACACACACCGACAACACACACACACACACACCGACAACACACACACACACACACACTGACAACACACACACACACACACACCGACAACACACACACACACACACCGACAACACACACACACACACACACACACCGACAACACACACACACACACACACCGACAACACACACACACCGACAACACACACACACACACACACACACACACACTCAGACAACACACACACCGACAACACACACACACACAACACACACACACACCGACAACACACACACACACACACCGACAACACACACACACCGACAACACACACACACACACACACACACTCAGACAACACACATACCGACAACACACACACACACACACCGACAACACACACACACACACACACTGACAACACACACACACACACACCGACAACACACACACACACACACCGACAACACACACACACACACACACACACCGACAACACACACACACACACACACCGACAACACACACACACCGACAACACACACACACACACACACACACACTCAGACAACACACACACCGACAACACACACACACACAACACACACACACACCGACAACACACACACACACACACCGACAACACACACACACCGACAACACACACACACACACACACACACTCAGACAACACACATACCGACAACACACACACACACAACACACACACACACACCGACAACACACACACACACCGACAACACACACACACAGACCCTGACAACACACACACACACACCGACAACACACACACACACACACACCGACAACACACACACACATACACACCGACAACACACACACACACCGACAACACACACACACATACACACCGACAACACACACACACACCGACAACACACACACACACACACACACACACACACACACACACCGACAACACACACACACCGACAACACACACACACACACACCGACAACACACACACACACACCGACAACACATAAACACACACACACCGACAACACACACACACACACAGACAACACACACACACACACACCGACAACACACACACACACACACCGACAACACACACACACCGACAACACACACACACACACACACACCGACAACACACACACACACACCGACAACACACACACACACACACACTGACAACACACACACACACACACCGACAACACACACACACACACACCGACAACACACACACACACACACACACACCGACAACACACACACACACCGACAACACACACACACACACACCGACAACACACACACACACAACACACACACACACACACCGACAACACACACACAGACACACCGACAACACACACACACACACCGACAACACACACACACACACACCGACAACACACACACACACACCGACAACAGACACACACACATACACCGACAACACACACACACACAAACAACACACACACACACAACACACACACACACACACCGACAACACACACACACACACACACACCGACAACACACACACACACACACCGACAACACACACACACACACCAACAACACACACACACACACCGACAACACACACACACACCGACAACACACACACACACACCGACAACACACACACACACACAACACACACACACACACCGACAACACACACACACACACACACACCGACAACACACACACACACACACACACACACACACACACACACACACACACAGACAACACACACACACACCGACAACACACACACACACACACCGACAACACACACACACACACCGACAACACACACACACACACACCGACAACACATAAACACACACACACCGACAACACACACACACACACAGACAACACACACACACACCGACAACACACACACACACACTGACAAGACACACACACCGACAACACACACACACACACACACACCGACAACACACACACACACACACCGACAACACACACACACACACACACTGACAACACACACACACCGACAACACACACACACACACACACCGACAACACACACACACACACCGACAACACACACACACACACCGACAACACACACACACACACACCGACAACACACACACACACACCGACAACAGACACACACACACACACCGACAACACACACACACACAAACAACACACACACACAACACACACACACACACACCGACAACACACACTCACACACACACACCGACAACACACACACACACACACACCGACAACACACACACACACACACCGACAACACACACACACACACACCGACAACACACACACACACACACCGACAACACACACACACACACCGACAACACACACACACACACACACACACACACACACACACACACACCGACAACACACACACACACACCGACAACACACACACACACACACCGACAACACATAAACACACACACACCGACAACACACACACACACACAGACAACACACACACACACACCGACAACACACACACACACACACCGACAACACACACACACCGACAACACACACACACACACACACCGACAACACACACACACACACACCGACAACACACACACACACACACACTGACAACACACACACACCGACAACACACACACACACACACACCGACAACACACACACACACACACACACACACACACACACACCGACAACACACACACACACCGACAACACACACACACACACACACCGACAACACACACACACACAACACACACACACACACACCGACAACACACACACACCGACAACACACACACACACACCGACAACACACACACACACACACCGACAACACACACACACACACCGACAACACACACACACACACACCGACAACACATAAACACACACACACCGACAACACACACACACACACAGACAACACACACACACACACCGACAACACACACACACACACACCGACAACACACACACACCGACAACACACACACACACACACACCGACAACACACACACACACACACCGACAACACACACACACACACACACTGACAACACACACACACCGACAACACACACACACACACACACCGACAACACACACACACACACACACACACACACACACACACCGACAACACACACACACACCGACAACACACACACACACACACACCGACAACACACACACACACAACACACACACACACACACCGACAACACACACACACACACCGACAACACACACACACACACCGACAACACACACACACACACACCGACAACACACACACACACACCGACAACAGACACACACACACACACCGACAACACACACACACACAAACAACACACACACACAACACACACACACCGACAACACACACACACACACACACCGATAACACACACACACACACACACCGACAACACACACACACACACACCGACAACACACACACACACACACCGACAACACACACACACACACACACCGACAACACACACACACACACACACCGACAACACACACACACACACAACACACACACACACACCGACAACACACACACACACACACACCGACAACACACACACACACACACACACACACACACACAGACAACACACACACACACCGACAACACACACACACACACACACCGACAACACACACACACACACCGACAACACACACACACACACACCGACAACACACACACACACCGACAAGACACACACACCGACAACACACACACACACACACACACACCGACAACATACACACACACACACCGACAACACACACACACACACACACTGACAACACACACACACCGACAACACACACACACACACACACCGACAACACACACACACACACACACACACACACACACACCGACAACACACACACACACCGACAACACACACACACACCGACAACACACACACACACAACACACACACACACACCGACAACACACACACACACACCGACAACACACACACACACACCGACAACACACACACACACACACCGACAACACACACACACACACCGACAACAGACACACACACACACACCGACAACACACACACACACAAACAACACACACACACACAACACACACACACACACACCGACAACACACACACACACACACACACACACCGACAACACACACACACACACACCAACAACACACACACACACACACCGACAACACACACACACACCGACAACACACACACACACACCGACAACACACACACACACACAACACACACACACACACCGACAACACACACACACACACACACACCGACAACACACACACACACACACACACACACACACACACACACACACACACACACACACACAGACAACACACACACACCGACAACACACACACACACACACCGACAACACACACACACACACCGACAACACACACACACACACACCGACAACACATAAACACACACACACCGACAACACACACACACACACAGACAACACACACACACACCGACAACACACACACACACACACTGACAAGACACACACACCGACAACACACACACACACACACACACCGACAACACACACACACACACACCGACAACACACACACACACACACACTGACAACACACACACACCGACAACACACACACACACACACACCGACAACACACACACACACACCGACAACACACACACACACACCGACAACACACACACACACACACCGACAACACACACACACACACCGACAACAGACACACACACACACACCGACAACACACACACACACAAACAACACACACACACAACACACACACACACACACCGACAACACACACACACACACACACACCGACAACACACACACACACACACACCGACAACACACACACACACACACCGACAACACACACACACACACACCGACAACACACACACACACACACACCGACAACACACACACACACACCGACAACACACACACACACACACACACACACACACACACACACCGACAACACACACACACACACCGACAACACACACACACACACATCGACAACACATAAACACACACACACCGACAACACACACACACACACAGACAACACACACACACACACCGACAACACACACACACACACACCGACAACACACACACACCGAAAACACACACACACACACACCGACAACACACACACACACACACCGACAACACACACACACACACACACTGACAACACACACACACCGACAACACACACACACACACACCACGACAACACACACACACACACACACACACACACACACACACCGACAACACACACACACACCGACAACACACACACACACACACACCGACAACACACACACACACAACACACACACACACACACCGACAACACACACACACACACCGACAACACACACACACACACCGACAACACACACACACACACACCGACAACACACACACACACACCGACAACAGACACACACACACACACCGACAACACACACACACACAAACAACACACACACACAACACACACACACCGACAACACACACACACACACACACCGATAACACACACACACACACACACCGACAACACACACACACACACACCGACAACACACACACACACACACCGACAACACACACACACACACACACCGACAACACACACACACACACACACCGACAACACACACACACACACAACACACACACACACACCGACAACACACACACACACACACACCGACAACACACACACACACACACACACACACACACACACACAGACAACACACACACACACCGACAACACACACACACACACACACCGACAACACACACACACACACCGACAACACACACACACACACACACACACCGACAACACACACACACACACACACCGACAACACACACACACCGACAACACACACACACACACACACACACACTCAGACAACACACACACCGACAACACACACACACACAACACACACACACACCGACAACACACACACACACACACCGACAACACACACACACCGACAACACACACACACACACACACACACTCAGACAACACACATACCGACAACACACACACACACAACACACACACACACACCGACAACACACACACACACCGACAACACACACACACAGACCCTGACAACACACACACACACACCGACAACACACACACACACACACACCGACAACACACACACACATACACACCGACAACACACACACACACCGACAACACACACACACACACACACACACACACACACACACACACCGACAACACACACACACCGACAACACACACACACACACACCGACAACACACACACACACACCGACAACACACACACACACCGACAACACATAAACACACACACACCGACAACACACACACACACACAGACAACACACACACACACACACCGACAACACACACACACACACACCGACAACACACACACACCGACAACACACACACACACACACACACCGACAACACACACACACACACCGACAACACACACACACACACACACTGACAACACACACACACACACACCGACAACACACACACACACACACCGACAACACACACACACACACACACACACCGACAACACACACACACACCGACAACACACACACACACACACCGACAACACACACACACACAACACACACACACACACACCGACAACACACACACAGACACACCGACAACACACACACACACACCGACAACACACACACACACACACCGACAACACACACACACACACCGACAACAGACACACACACATACACCGACAACACACACACACACAAACAACACACACACACACAACACACACACACACACACCGACAACACACACACACACACACACACCGACAACACACACACACACACACCGACAACACACACACACACACACCAACAACACACACACACACACACCGACAACACACACACACACCGACAACACACACACACACACCGACAACACACACACACACACAACACACACACACACACCGACAACACACACACACACACACACACCGACACACACACACACACACACACACACACACACACACACACACACACACACAGACAACACACACACACACCGACAACACACACACACACACACCGACAACACACACACACACACCGACAACACACACACACACACACCGACAACACATAAACACACACACACCGACAACACACACACACACACAGACAACACACACACACACCGACAACACACACACACACACACTGACAAGACACACACACCGACAACACACACACACACACACACACCGACAACACACACACACACACACCGACAACACACACACACACACACACTGACAACACACACACACCGACAACACACACACACACACACACCGACAACACACACACACACACCGACAACACACACACACACACCGACAACACACACACACACACACCGACAACACACACACACACACCGACAACAGACACACACACACACACCGACAACACACACACACACAAACAACACACACACACAACACACACACACACACACCGACAACACACACACACACACACACACCGACAACACACACACACACACACACCGACAACACACACACACACACACCGACAACACACACACACACACACCGACAACACACACACACACACACACCGACAACACACACACACACACCGACAACACACACACACACACACACACACACACACACACACACACCGACAACACACACACACACACCGACAACACACACACACACACATCGACAACACATAAACACACACACACCGACAACACACACACACACACAGACAACACACACACACACACCGACAACACACACACACACACACCGACAACACACACACACCGACAAACACACACACACACACACCGACAACACACACACACACACACCGACAACACACACACACACACACACTGACAACACACACACACCGACAACACACACACACACACACCACGACAACACACACACACACACACACACACACACACACACACCGACAACACACACACACACCGACAACACACACACACACACACACCGACAACACACACACACACAACACACACACACACACACCGACAACACACACACACACACCGACAACACACACACACACACCGACAACACACACACACACACACCGACAACACACACACACACACCGACAACAGACACACACACACACACCGACAACACACACACACACAAACAACACACACACACAACACACACACACCGACAACACACACACACACACACACCGATAACACACACACACACACACACCGACAACACACACACACACACACCGACAACACACACACACACACACCGACAACACACACACACACACACACCGACAACACACACACACACACACACCGACAACACACACACACACACAACACACACACACACACCGACAACACACACACACACACACACCGACAACACACACACACACACACACACACACACACACACACAGACAACACACACACACACCGACAACACACACACACACACACACCGACAACACACACACACACACCGACAACACACACACACACACACCGACAACACATAAACACACACACACCGACAACACACACACACACACACACACCGACAACACACACACACACACACACCGACAACACACACACACACACACCGACAACACACACACACACACCGACAACACACACACACACACACCGACAACACACACACACACACACCGACAACACACACACACACACACGACAACACACACACACACCGACAACACACACACACACACACGACAACACACACACCGACACACACACACACACACACACACCGACAACACACACACACACACACACCGACAACACACACACACACACACACGACAACACACACACACCGACAACACACACACACACACACACCGACAACACACACACACACACCGACAACACACACACACACACCGACAACACACACACACACACACCGACAACACACACACACACACCGACAACAGACACACACACACACACCGACAACACACACACACACAAACACACACACACACACAACACACACACACACACACCGACAACACACACACACACACACACCGACAACACACACACACACACACCGACAACACACACACACACACACCGACACACACACACACACACACCGACAACACACACACACACACCGACAACACACACACACACACACACACACACACACACACACACACCGACAACACACACACACACACCGACAACACACACACACACACACCGACAACACATAAACACACACACACCGACAACACACACACACACACAGACAACACACACACACACACCGACAACACACACACACACACACCGACAACACACACACACCGACAACACACACACACACACACCGACAACACACACACACACACACCGACAACACACACACACACACACACTGACAACACACACACACCGACAACACACACACACACACACCACGACACACACACACACACACACACACACACACACACACACCGACAACACACACACACACCGACAACACACACACACACACACACCGACAACACACACACACACAACACACACACACACACACCGACAACACACACACACACACCGACAACACACACACACACACACCGACAACACACACACACACACACCGACAACACACACACACACACCGACAACAGACACACACACACACACCGACAACACACACACACACAAACAACACACACACACAACACACACACACCGACAACACACACACACACACACACCGACAACACACACACACACACACACCGACAACACACACACACACACACCGACAACACACACACACACACACCGACAACACACACACACCACACACCGACAACACACACACACACACACACCGACAACACACACACACACACAACACACACACACACACCGACAACACACACACACACACACACCGACAACACACACACACACACACACACACACACACACACACAGACAACACACACACACACCGACAACACACACACACACACACACCGACAACACACACACACACACCGACAACACACACACACACACACCGACAACACAAACACACACACACCGACAACACACACACACACACAACACCGACAACACACACACACACACACACCGACAACACACACACACACACACCGACAACACACACACACACACCGACAACACACACACACACACACCGACAACACACACACACACACACACCGACAACACACACACACACACAGACAACACACACACACACCGACAACACACACACACACACACGACAACACACACACACCGACAACACACACACACACACACACACCGACAACACACACACACACACACACCGACAACACACACACACACAACACACACACACACACACCGACAACACACACACACACACCGACAACACACACACACACACCGACAACACACACACACACACACCGACAACACACACACACACACCGACAACAGACACACACACACACACCGACAACACACACACACACAAACAACACACACACACAACACACACACACCGACAACACACACACACACACACACCGACACACACACACACACACACACCGACAACACACACACACACACACCGACAACACACACACACACACACCGACAACACACACACACACACACACCGACAACACACACACACACACACACCGACAACACACACACACACACAACACACACACACACACCGACAACACACACACACACACACACCGACAACACACACACACACACACACACACACACACACACACAGACAACACACACACACACCGACAACACACACACACACACACACCGACAACACACACACACACACCGACAACACACACACACACACACCGACAACACAACACACACACACACCGACAACACACACACACACACACACACCGACAACACACACACACACACACACCGACAACACACACACACACACACCGACAACACACACACACACACCGACAACACACACACACACACACCGACAACACACACACACACACCGACAACACACACACACACACAGACCCACACACACACACACACACACCGACAACACACACACACACACCGACAACACACACACACACACACCGACAACACATAAACACACACACACCGACAACACACACACACACACAGACAACACACACACACACACCGACAACACACACACACACACACCGACAACACACACACACCGACAACACACACACACACACACACCGACAACACACACACACACACACCGACAACACACACACACACACACACTGACAACACACACACACCGACAACACACACACACACACACACCGACAACACACACACACACACACACACACACACACACACACCGACAACACACACACACACCGACAACACACACACACACACACACCGACAACACACACACACACAACACACACACACACACACCGACAACACACACACACACACCGACAACACACACACACACACCGACAACACACACACACACACACCGACAACACACACACACACACCGACAACACACACACACACACACCGACAACACATAAACACACACACACCGACAACACACACACACACACAGACAACACACACACACACACCGACAACACACACACACACACACCGACAACACACACACACCGACAACACACACACACACACACACCGACAACACACACACACACACACCGACAACACACACACACACACACACTGACAACACACACACACCGACAACACACACACACACACACACCGACAACACACACACACACACACACACACACACACACACCGACAACACACACACACACCGACAACACACACACACACACACACCGACAACACACACACACACAACACACACACACACACACCGACAACACACACACACACACCGACAACACACACACACACACCGACAACACACACACACACACACCGACAACACACACACACACACCGACAACAGACACACACACACACACCGACAACACACACACACACAAACAACACACACACACAACACACACACACCGACAACACACACACACACACACACCGATAACACACACACACACACACACCGACAACACACACACACACACACCGACAACACACACACACACACACCGACAACACACACACACACACACACCGACAACACACACACACACACACACCGACAACACACACACACACACAACACACACACACACACCGACAACACACACACACACACACACCGACAACACACACACACACACACACACACACACACACACAGACAACACACACACACACCGACAACACACACACACACACACACCGACAACACACACACACACACCGACAACACACACACACACACACCGACAACACACACACACACCGACAAGACACACACACCGACAACACACACACACACACACACACACCGACAACATACACACACACACACCGACAACACACACACACACACACACTGACAACACACACACACCGACAACACACACACACACACACACCGACAACACACACACACACACACACACACACACACACACCGACAACACACACACACACCGACAACACACACACACACCGACAACACACACACACACAACACACACACACACACCGACAACACACACACACACACCGACAACACACACACACACACCGACAACACACACACACACACACCGACAACACACACACACACACCGACAACAGACACACACACACACACCGACAACACACACACACACAAACAACACACACACACACAACACACACACACACACACCGACAACACACACACACACACACACACACACCGACAACACACACACACACACACCAACAACACACACACACACACACCGACAACACACACACACACCGACAACACACACACACACACCGACAACACACACACACACACAACACACACACACACACCGACAACACACACACACACACACACACCGACAACACACACACACACACACACACACACACACACACACACACACACACACACACACACAGACAACACACACACACCGACAACACACACACACACACACCGACAACACACACACACACACCGACAACACACACACACACACACCGACAACACATAAACACACACACACCGACAACACACACACACACACAGACAACACACACACACACCGACAACACACACACACACACACTGACAAGACACACACACCGACAACACACACACACACACACACACCGACAACACACACACACACACACCGAC
>NW_027675486.1:155000-190000 GCF_965601325.2 Salmo salar
AACACACACACACACCGACAACACACACACACACCGACAACACACACACACACACCGACAACACACCGACAACACACACACACACCTACAACACACACACACACACCGACAACACACACACACACACACACACACCGACAACACACACACACACACACACCGACAACACACACACACACACACCGACAACACACACACACACACCGGCAACACACACACACACACCGACAACACACACACACACACACACCGACAACACACACACACACACCGACAACACACACACACACACCGACAACACACCGACAACACACACACACACCGACAACACACACACACACACCGACAACACACACACACACACACACACACCGACAACACACACACACACACACACCGACAACACACACACACACACACCGACAACACAGACACACACACCGGCAACACACACACACACACCGACAACACACACACACACACACACCGACAACACACACACACACACACACACACACACACACACACACACACACACACACACACCGACAACACACACACACACACACACCGACAACACACACACACACAAACAACACACACACACACAACACACACACACACACCGACAACACACACACACACACACCGACAACACACACACACACACACCGACAACACACACACACACACACACACACCGACAACACACACACACACACACACACCGACAACACACACACACACACACCGACAACACACACACACACACCGACAACACACACACACACACACACACACACACACACACCGACAACACACACACACACACACACCGACAACACACACACACACACACACACACACACACACACACACACACCGACAACACACACACAGACACATCGACAACACACACACACACAAACACCAGCAACACACACACACACACCGACAACACACACACACACACACCCACAACACACACACACTGACAACACACACACACACACACCGACAACACACACACACACACACCGACAACACACACACACACACACACTGACAACACACACACACACCGACAACACACACACACACACACCGACAACACACACACACATACACACACACCGACAACACACACACACACACACACACCGACAACACACACACACCGACAACACACACACACACACACACACACTCAGACAACACACACACCGACAACACACACACACACAACACACACACCGACAACACACACACACACACACCGACAACACACAAACACACACACTGACAACACACACACACACACCGACAACACACACACACACACACACCGACAACACACACACACATACACACCGACAACACACACACACCGACAACACACACACACACACACACACACACACACACACCGACAACACACACACACACCGACAACACACACACACACACACCGACAACACACACACACACACCGACAACACACACACACACACACCGACAACACATAAACACACACACACCGACAACACACACACACACACACAGACAACACACACACACACACACCGACAACACACACACACACCGACAACACACACACACCGACAACACACACACACACACACACACACACCGACAACACACACACACACACACCGATAACACACACACACACACACCAACAACACACACACACACACACACCGACCATTCACACACACACACACCGACAACACACACACACACACACACACACACACCGACAACACACACACACACACACCGACAACACACACACACCGACAACACACACACACACACACACCGACAACACACACACACCGACAACACACACACACACACACACCGACAACACACACACACACACCGACAACACACACACACACACACACACACCGACAACACACACACACACACCGACAACACACACACACACACCGACAACACACACACACACACACACACACACACTGATAACACACACACACCGACAACACACACACACACACACACACACCGACAACACACACACACACACCGACCACACACACACACACCGACAACACACACACACACACACACCGACAACACACACACACACACCGACAACACACACACACACACACACACACCGACAACACACACACACACACACCGATAACACACACACACACACACCAACAACACACACACACACACACACCGACCATTCACACACACACACACCGACAACACACACACACACACACACACACCGACAACACACACACACACACACCGACAACACACACACACCGACAACACACACACACACACACACCGACAACACACACACACACACCGACAACACACACACACACACACCGACAACACACACACACACACCGACAACACACACACACACACACACACACCGACAACACACACACACACACACCGACAACACACACACACACACCGACAACACACACACACACACACACACACACACACTGATAACACACACACACCGACAACACACACACACACACACACACACCGACAACACACACACACACCGACAACACACCCACACACACACCGACAACACACACACACACACAACACACACACACACACACCGACAACACACACACACCGACAACACACACACACACACCGACAACACACACACACACACACCGACAACACACACACACACCGACAACAGACACACACACACACACCGACAACACACACACACACACACACCGACAACACACACACACATACACACCGACAACACACACACACCGACAACACACACACACACACACACACACACACACACACACACACACCGACAACACACACACACACCGACAACACACACACACACACACCGACAACACACACACACACACCGACAACACACACACACACACACACCGACAACACATAAACACACACACACCGACAACACACACACACACACAGACAACACACACACACACACACCGACAACACACACACACACCGACAACACACACACACCGACAACACACACACACACACACACACACACCGACAACACACACACACACACACCGATAACACACACACACACACACCAACAACACACACACACACACACACCGACCATTCACACACACACACACCGACAACACACACACACACACACACACCGACAACACACACACACACACACCGACAACACACACACACCGACAACACACACACACACACCGACAACACACACACACCGACAACACACACACACACACACACCGACAACACACACACACACACCGACAACACACACACACACACACACCGACAACACACACACACACACACACACACACACTGATAACACACACACACCGACAACACACACACACACACACACACACCGACAACACACACACACACACCGACCACACACACACACACCGACAACACACACACACACACACACCGACAACACACAACACACACACACACACACCGACAACACATAAACACACACACACCGACAACACACACACACACACTGACAACACACACACACACACACCGACAACACACACACACACACACACACCGACAACAAACACACACACCGACAACACACACACACACACCGACAACACACACACACACACACACACCGACAACACACACACACACCGACAACACACACACACACCGACAACACACACACACACACCGACAACACACACACACACACCGACAACACACACACACACACCGACAACACACACACACACCGACAACACATAAACACACACACACACCGACAACACACACACACACACCGACAACACATAAACACACACACACACCGACAACACACACACACACCGACAACACACACACACACACACACACTCAGACAACACACACACCGACAACACACACACACACAACACACACACCGACAACACACACACACACACACCGACAACACACACACACACACACTGACAACACACACACACACACCGACAACACACACACACACACACACCGACAACACACACACACATACACACCGACAACACACACACACCGACAACACACACACACACACACACACACACACACACACACACCGACAACACACACACACACCGACAACACACACACACACACACCGACAACACACACACACACACCGACAACACACACACACACACACCGACAACACATAAACACACACACACCGACAACACACACACACACACACAGACAACACACACACACACACACCGACAACACACACACACACCGACAACACACACACACCGACAACACACACACACACACACACACACACCGACAACACACACACACACACACCGATAACACACACACACACACACCAACAACACACACACACACACCGACAACACACACACACACACACTGACAACACACACACACACACCGACAACACACACACACACACACACCGACAACACACACACACATACACACCGACAACACACACACACCGACAACACACACACACACACACACACACACACACACACACACCGACAACACACACACACACCGACAACACACACACACACACACCGACAACACACACACACACACCGACAACACACACACACACACACCGACAACACATAAACACACACACACCGACAACACACACACACACACACAGACAACACACACACACACACACCGACAACACACACACACACCGACAACACACACACACCGACAACACACACACACACACACACACACACCGACAACACACACACACACACACCGATAACACACACACACACACACCAACAACACACACACAGACACACACCGACCATTCACACACACACACACCGACAACACACACACACACACACACACACCGACAACACACACACACACACACCGACCATTCACACACACACACACCGACAACACACACACACACACACCGACAACACACACACACCGACAACACACACACACACACCGACAACACACACACACCGACAACACACACACACACACACACCGACAACACACACACACACACCGACAACACACACACACACACACACACACCGACAACACACACACACACACACCGACAACACACACACACACACCGACAACACACACACACACACACACACACTGATAACACACACACACCGACAACACACACACACACACACACACACCGACAACACACACACACACACCGACCACACACACACACACACCGACAACACACACACACACACACACCGACAACACACAACACACACACACACACACCGACAACACATAAACACACACACACCGACAACACACACACACACACACACTGACAACACACACACACACACACCGACAACACACACACACACACACACACCGACAACAAACACACACACCGACAACACACACACACACACCGACAACACACACACACACACACACACACACACCGACAACACACACACACACCGACAACACACACACACACCGACAACACACACACACACACCGACAACACACACACACACACCGACAACACACACACACACACCGACAACACACACACACACCGACAACACATAAACACACACACACACCGACAACACACACACACACACCGACAACACATAAACACACACACACACCGACAACACACACACACACCGACAACACACACACACACACCGACAACACACCGACAACACACACACACACCTACAACACACACACACACACCGACAACACACACACACACACACACACACCGACAACACACACACACACACACCGACAACACACACACACACACACCGACAACACACACACACACACCGGCAACACACACACACACACCGACAACACACACACACACACACACCGACAACACACACACACACCGACAACAGACACACACACACACACCGACAACACACACACACACACACACCGACAACACACACACACATACACACCGACAACACACACACACCGACACACACACACACACACACACACACCACACACACACACACACACCGACAACACACACACACACCGACAACACACACACACACACACCGACAACACACACACACACACCGACAACACACACACACACACACACCGACAACACATAAACACACACACACCGACAACACACACACACACACACAGACAACACACACACACACACACCGACAACACACACACACACCGACAACACACACACACCGACAACACACACACACACACACACACACACCGACAACACACACACACACACACCGATAACACACACACACACACACCAACAACACACACACACACACACACCGACCATTCACACACACACACACCGACAACACACACACACACACACACACCGACAACACACACACACACACACCGACAACACACACACACCGACAACACACACACACACACCGACAACACACACACACCGACAACACACACACACACACACACCGACAACACACACACACACACCGACAACACACACACACACACACACCGACAACACACACACACACACACCGACAACACACACACACACACCGACAACACACACACACACACACACACACACACTGATAACACACACACACCGACAACACACACACACACACACACACACCGACAACACACACACACACACCGACCACACACACACACACCGACAACACACACACACACACACACCGACAACACACAACACACACACACACACACCGACAACACATAAACACACACACACCGACAACACACACACACACACACTGACAACACACACACACACACACCGACAACACACACACACACACACACACCGACAACAAACACACACACCGACAACACACACACACACACCGACACACACACACACACACACACACACACACCGACAACACACACACACACCGACAACACACACACACACCGACAACACACACACACACACCGACAACACACACACACACACCGACAACACACACACACACACCGACAACACACACACACACCGACAACACATAAACACACACACACACCGACAACACACACACACACACCGACAACACATAAACACACACACACACCGACAACACACACACACACCGACAACACACACACACACACACACACTCAGACAACACACACACCGACAACACACACACACACAACACACACACCGACAACACACACACACACACACCGACAACACACACACACACACACTGACAACACACACACACACACCGACAACACACACACACACACACACCGACAACACACACACACATACACACCGACAACACACACACACCGACAACACACACACACACACACACACACACACACACACACACACACCGACAACACACACACACACCGACAACACACACACACACACACCGACAACACACACACACACACCGACAACACACACACACACACACCGACAACACATAAACACACACACACCGACAACACACACACACACACACAGACAACACACACACACACACACACCGACAACACACACACACACCGACAACACACACACACCGACAACACACACACACACACACACACACACCGACAACACACACACACACACACCGATAACACACACACACACACACCAACAACACACACACACACACCGACAACACACACACACACACACTGACAACACACACACACACACCGACAACACACACACACACACACACCGACAACACACACACACATACACACCGACAACACACACACACCGACAACACACACACACACACACACACACACACACACACACACCGACAACACACACACACACCGACAACACACACACACACACACCGACAACACACACACACACACCGACAACACACACACACACACACCGACAACACATAAACACACACACACCGACAACACACACACACACACACAGACAACACACACACACACACACCGACAACACACACACACACCGACAACACACACACACCGACAACACACACACACACACACACACCGACAACACACACACACACACACCGATAACACACACACACACACACCAACAACACACACACAGACACACACCGACCATTCACACACACACACACCGACAACACACACACACACACACACACACACCGACAACACACACACACACACACCGACCATTCACACACACACACACCGACAACACACACACACACACACCGACAACACACACACACCGACAACACACACACACACACCGACAACACACACACACCGACAACACACACACACACACACACCGACAACACACACACACACACCGACAACACACACACACACACACACACACCGACAACACACACACACACACACCGACAACACACACACACACACCGACAACACACACACACACACACACACACACACACACTGATAACACACACACACCGACAACACACACACACACACACACACACCGACAACACACACACACACACCGACCACACACACACACACACCGACAACACACACACACACACACACCGACAACACACAACACACACACACACACACCGACAACACATAAACACACACACACCGACAACACACACACACACACACACTGACAACACACACACACACACACCGACAACACACACACACACACACACACCGACAACAAACACACACACCGACAACACACACACACACACCGACAACACACACACACACACACACACACACCGACAACACACACACACACCGACAACACACACACACACCGACAACACACACACACACACCGACAACACACACACACACACCGACAACACACACACACACACCGACAACACACACACACACCGACAACACATAAACACACACACACACCGACAACACACACACACACACCGACAACACATAAACACACACACACACCGACAACACACACACACACCGACAACACACACACACACACCGACAACACACCGACAACACACACACACACCTACAACACACACACACACACCGACAACACACACACACACACACACACACCGACAACACACACACACACACACCGACAACACACACACACACACACCGACAACACACACACACCGGCAACACACACACACACACCGACAACACACACACACACACACACCGACAACACACACACACACACCGACAACACACACACACACACCGACAACACACCGACAACACACACACACACCGACAACACACACACACACACCGACAACACACACACACACACACACACACCGACAACACACACACACACACACACACCGACAACACACACACACACACACCGACAACACAGACACACACACCGGCAACACACACACACACACCGACAACACACACACACACACACACCGACAACACACACACACACACACACACACACACACACACACACACACACACACACACACACACCGACAACACACACACACACACACACCGACAACACACACACACACAAACAACACACACACACACAACACACACACACACACCGACAACACACACACACACACACCGACAACACACACACACACACACCGACAACACACACACACACACACACACCGACAACACACACACACACACACCACACACCGACAACACACACACACACACACCGACAACACACACACACACACCGACAACACACACACACACACAACACACACACACACACCGACAACACACACACACACACACACCGACAACACACACACACACACACACACACACACACACACACACCGACAACACACACACAGACACATCGACAACACACACACACACAAACACCAGCAACACACACACACACACCGACAACACACACACACACACACCCACAACACACACACACCGACAACACACACACACACACACCGAAAACACACACACACACACACCGACAACACACACACACACACACACACTGACAACACACACACACACCGACAACACACACACACACACACCGACAACACACACACACACATACACACACACCGACAACACACACACACACACACACCGACAACACACACACACCGACAACACACACACACACACACACACTCAGACAACACACACACCGACAACACACACACACACAACACACACACCGACAACACACACACACACACACACCGACAACACACACACACACACACACTGACAACACACACACACACACCGACAACACACACACACACACACACCGACAACACACACACACATACACACCGACAACACACACACACCGACAACACACACACACACACACACACACACACACACGACAACACACACACACACCGACAACACACACACACACACACCGACAACACACACACACACACTGACAACACACACACACACACCGACAACACATAAACACACACACACCGACAACACACACACACACACACAGACAACACACACACACACACACCGACAACACACACACACACCGACAACACACACACACCGACAACACACACACACACACACACACACACCGACAACACACACACACACACACCGATAACACACACACACACACACCAACAACACACACACACACACACACCGACCATTCACACACACACACACTGACAACACACACACACACACACACACACACACCGACAACACACACACACACACACCGACAACACACACACACCGACAACACACACACACACACACACCGACAACACACACACACCGACAACACACACACACACACACACCGACAACACACACACACACACCGACAACACACACACACACACACACACACACCGACAACACACACACACACACACCGACAACACACACACACACACCGACAACACACACACACACACACACACACACACTGATAACACACACACACCGACAACACACACACACACACACACACACCGACAACACACACACACACACCGACCACACACACACACACCGACAACACACACACACACACACACCGACAACACACACACACACACCGACAACACACACACACACACACACACACCGACAACACACACACACACACACCGATAACACACACACACACACACCAACAACACACACACACACACACACCGACCATTCACACACACACACACCGACAACACACACACACACACACACACACCGACAACACACACACACACACACCGACAACACACACACACCGACAACACACACACACACACACACCGACAACACACACACACACACCGACAACACACACACACACACACACCGACAACACACACACACACACCGACAACACACACACACACACACACACACCGACAACACACACACACACACACCGACAACACACACACACACACCGACAACACACACACACACACACACACACACACACTGATAACACACACACACCGACAACACACACACACACACACACACACCGACAACACACACACACACCGACAACACACCCACACACACACCGACAACACACACACACACACAACACACACACACACACACCGACAACACACACACACACACACACACACCGACAACACACACACACACCGACAACACACCCACACACACACCGACAACACACACACACACACAACACACACACACACACACCGACAACACACACACACACACCGACAACACACACACACACACCGACAACACACACACACACACACCGACAACACACACACACACCGACAACAGACACACACACACACACCGACAACACACACACACACACACCGACAACACACACACACACACACCGACAACACACACACACCGACAACACAGACACACACACACCGACAACACACACACACACACACACCGAAAACACACACACACACACACCGACAACACACACACACACACACACCGACAACACACACACACACACACACACACCGACAACACACACACACACACACACTGACAACACACACACACACACCGACAACACACACACACACACACCGACAACACACACACACACACCGACAACACACACACACCGACAACACACACACACACACCGACAACACACACACACACCGACAACACACACACACACACACACCGACAACACACACACACACACACCGACAACACATAAACACACACACACCGACAACACACACACACACACACTGACAACACACACACACACACACCGACAACACACACACACACACAAACACCGACAACAAACACACACACCGACAACACACACACACACACCGACAACACACACACACACACACACACACCGACAACACACACATACACCGACAACACACACACACACACACCGACAACACACACACACACACACCGACAACACACACACACACACACACTGACAACACACACACACACCGACAACACACACACACACACACCGACAACACACACACACACATACACACACACCGACAACACACACACACACACCGACAACACACACACACCGACAACACACACACACACACACACACTCAGACAACACACACACCGACAACACACACACACACAACACACACACCGACAACACACACACACACACACCGACAACACACACACACACACACTGACAACACACACACACACACCGACAACACACACACACACACACACCGACAACACACACACACATACACACCGACAACACACACACACCGACAACACACACACACACACACACACACACACACACCGACAACACACACACACACCGACAACACACACACACACACACCGACAACACACACACACACACCGACAACACACACACACACACACCGACAACACATAAACACACACACACCGACAACACACACACACACACACAGACAACACACACACACACACACCGACAACACACACACACACCGACAACACACACACACCGACAACACACACACACACACACACACACACCGACAACACACACACACACACACCGATAACACACACACACACACACCAACAACACACACACACACACACACCGACCATTCACACACACACACACCGACAACACACACACACACACACACACACACACACCGACAACACACACACACACACACCGACAACACACACACACCGACAACACACACACACACACACACCGACAACACACACACACCGACAACACACACACACACACACACCGACAACACACACACACACACCGACAACACACACACACACACACACACACCGACAACACACACACACACACACCGACAACACACACACACACACCGACAACACACACACACACACACACACACACACTGATAACACACACACACCGACAACACACACACACACACACACACACACCGACAACACACACACACACACCGACCACACACACACACACCGACAACACACACACACACACACACCGACAACACACACACACACACCGACAACACACACACACACACACACACACCGACAACACACACACACACACACCGATAACACACACACACACACACCAACAACACACACACACACACACACCGACCATTCACACACACACACACCGACAACACACACACACACACACACACACCGACAACACACACACACACACACCGACAACACACACACACCGACAACACACACACACACACACACCGACAACACACACACACACCGACAACACACACACACACACACACCGACAACACACACACACACACCGACAACACACACACACACACACACACACCGACAACACACACACACACACACCGACAACACACACACACACACCGACAACACACACACACACACACACACACACACACTGATAACACACACACACCGACAACACACACACACACACACACACACCGACAACACACACACACACCGACAACACACCCACACACACACCGACAACACACACACACACAACACACACACACACACACCGACAACACACACACACACACCGACAACACACACACACACACCGACAACACACACACACACACACACCGACAACACACACACACACCGACAACAGACACACACACACACACCGACAACACACACACACACACACCGACAACACACACACACACACACACCGACAACACACACACACCGACAACACAGACACACACACACCGACAACACACACACACACACACACACCGAAAACACACACACACACACACCGACAACACACACACACACACACACCGACAACACACACACACACACACACACACCGACAACACACACACACACACACACTGACAACACACACACACACACCGACAACACACACACACACACACCGACAACACACACACACACACCGACAACACACACACACCGACAACACACACACACACACCGACAACACACACACACACCGACAACACACACACAACACACACACCGACAACACACACACACACACACCGACAACACATAAACACACACACACCGACAACACACACACTCACACACTGACAACACACACACACACACACCGACAACACACACACACACACAAACACCGACAACAAACACACACACCGACAACACACACACACACACCGACAACACACACACACACACACACACACCGACAACACACACACACACCGACAACACACACACACACCGACAACACACACACACACACCGACAACACACACACACACACACACCGACAACACACACACACACACCGACAACACACACACACACCGACAACACATAAACACACACACACACCGACAACACACACACACACACCGACAACACATAAACACACACACACACCGACAACACACACACACACACCGACAACACACACACACACACCGACAACACACCGACAACACACACACACACCGACAACACACACACACACACCGACAACACACACACACACACACACACACCGACAACACACACACACACACACCGACAACACCACACACACACACCGACAACACACACACACACACCGGCAACACACACACACACACCGACAACACACACACACACACACACCGACAACACACACACACACACACCGACAACACACACACACACACCGACAACACACCGACAACACACACACACACCGACAACACACACACACACACCGACAACACACACACACACACACACACACCGACAACACACACACACACACACCGACAACAAACACACACACACCGGCAACACACACACACACACCGACAACACACACACACACACACACCGACACACACACACACACACACACACACACACACACACACACACACACACACACACACACACACACACACACACACACCGACAACACACACACACACACACACCGACAACACACACACACACAAACAACACACACACACACAACACACACACACACACCGACAACACACACACACACACACCGACAACACACACACACACACACACCGACAACACACACACACACACACACACCGACAACACACACACACACACACACACCGACAACACACACACACACCGACAACACACACACACACACCGACAACACACACACACACACACACACACACACACACACACCGACAACACACACACAGACACATCGACAACACACACACACACAAACACCAGCAACACACACACACACACCGACAACACACACACACACACACCCACAACACACACACACCGACAACACACACACACACACACCGACAACACACACACACACACCGACAACACACACACACACACACACTGACAACACACACACACACCGACAACACACACACACACACACCGACAACACACACACACACACACACACCGACAACACACACACACACACACACCGACAACACACACACACCGACAACACACACACACACACACACACTCAGACAACACACACACCGACAACACACACACACACAACACACACACCGACAACACACACACACACACACTGACAACACACACACACACACACTGACAACACACACACACACCGACAACACAAACACACACACACACACCGACAACACACACACACATACACACCGACAACACACACACACACACACACCGACAACACACACACACATACACACCGACAACACACACACACCGACAACACACACACACACACACACACACATACACACACACACACACACACCGACAACACACACACACACCGACAACACACACACACACACACCGACAACACACACACACACACCGACAACACACACACACACACCGACAACACATAAACACACACACACCGACAACACACACACACACACACAGACAACACACACACACACACACCGACAACACACACACACACCGACAACACACACACACCGACAACACACACACACACACACACACCGACAACACACACACACACACCGATAACACACACACACACACACCACACACACACACACACACACACACACCGACCATTCACACACACACACACCGACAACACACACACACACACACACACCGACAACACACACACACACACACCGACAACACACACACACCGACAACACACACACACACACCGACAACACACACACACCGACAACACACACACACACACACCGACAACACACACACACACACCGACAACACACACACACACACACACCGACAACACACACACACACACACCGACAACACACACACACACACCGACAACACACACACACACACACACACACACACTGATAACACACACACACCGACAACACACACACACACACACACACACCAACAACACACACACACACACCGACCACACACACACACACCGACAAAACACACACACACACACACCGACAACACACAACACACACACACACACACCGACAACACATAAACACACACACACCGACAACACACACACACACACACTGACAACACACACACACACACACCGACAACACACACACACACACACACACCGACAACAAACACACACACCGACAACACACACACACACACCGACAACACACACACACACACACACACACCGACAACACACACACACACCGACAACACACACACACACACCGACAACACACACACACACACCGACAACACACACACACACACCGACAACACACACACACACCGACAACACATAAACACACACACACCGACAACACACACACACACACCGACAACACATAAACACACACACACACCGACAACACACACACACACCGACAACACACACACACACACACACACTCAGACAACACACACACCGACAACACACACACACACAACACACACACCGACAACACACACACACACACACCGACAACACACACACACACACACTGACAACACACACACACACACCGACAACACACACACACACACCGACAACACACACACACATACACACCGACAACACACACACACCGACAACACACACACACACACACACACACACACACACACCGACAACACACACACACACCGACAACACACACACACACACACCGACAACACACACACACACACCGACAACACACACACACACACACCGACAACACATAAACACACACACACCGACAACACACACACACACACACAGACAACACACACACACACACACCGACAACACACACACACACCGACAACACACACACACCGACAACACACACACACACACACACACCGACAACACACACACACACACACACCGATAACACACACACACACACACCAACAACACACACACACACACACCGACAACACACACACACACACACTGACAACACACACACACACACCGACAACACACACACACACACACACCGACAACACACACACACATACACACCGACAACACACACACACCGACAACACACACACACACACACACACACACACACACACCGACAACACACACACACACCGACAACACACACACACACACACCGACAACACACACACACACACCGACAACACACACACACACACACCGACAACACATAAACACACACACACCGACAACACACACACACACACACAGACAACACACACACACACACACCGACAACACACACACACACCGACAACACACACACACCGACAACACACACACACACACACACACACACCGACAACACACACACACACACACCGATAACACACACACACACACACCAACAACACACACACACACACACACCGACCATTCACACACACACACACCGACAACACACACACACACACACACACACACACCGACAACACACACACACACACACCGACCATTCACACACACACACACCGACAACACACACACACACACACACACACACCGACAACACACACACACACACACCGACAACACACACACACCGACAACACACACACACACACCGACAACACACACCGACAACACACACACACACCGACAACACACACACACACACCGACAACACACACACACACACACACACACACACCGACAACACACACACACACACACCGATAACACACACACACACACACCAACAACACACACACACACACACACCGACCATTCACACACACACACACCGACAACACACACACACACACACACACACCGACAACACACACACACACACACCGACCATTCACACACACACACACCGACAACACACACACACACACACACACACACCGACAACACACACACACACACACCGACAACACACACACACCGACAACACACACACACACACCGACAACACACACACACCGACAACACACACACACACACACACCGACAACACACACACACACACCGACAACACACACACACACACACCGACAACACACACACACACACACCGACAACACACACACACCGACAACACACACACACACACACACACACACACTGATAACACACACACACCGACAACACACACACACACACACACACACCGACAACACACACACACACACCGACCACACACACACACACCGACAACACACACACACACACACACCGACAACACACAACACACACACACACACACCGACAACACATAAACACACACACACCGACAACACACACACACACACACTGACAACACACACACACACCGACAACACACACACACACACACCGACAACAAACACACACACCGACAACACACACACACACACCGACAACACACACACACACACACACACACACCGACAACACACACACACACCGACAACACACACACACACACCGACAACACACACACACACACACACCGACAACACACACACACACACACCGACAACACACACACACCGACAACACACACACACACACCGACAACACACACACACCGACAACACACACACACACACACCGACAACACACACACACACACCGACAACACACACACACACACACACCGACAACACACACACACACACACCGACAACACACACACACACACCGACAACACACACACACACACACACACACACACTGATAACACACACACACCGACAACACACACACACACACACACACACCGACAACACACACACACACACCGACCACACACACACACACCGACAAAACACACACACACACACACCGACAACACACAACACACACACACACACACCGACAACACATAAACACACACACACCGACAACACACACACACACACACTGACAACACACACACACACACACCGACAACACACACACACACACACACACCGACAACAAACACACACACCGACAACACACACACACACACCGACAACACACACACACACACACACACACACCGACAACACACACACACACCGACAACACACACACACACACCGACAACACACACACACACACCGACAACACACACACACACACCGACAACACACACACACACCGACAACACATAAACACACACACACACCGACAACACACACACACACACCGACAACACATAAACACACACACACACCGACAACACACACACACACCGACAACACACACACACACACACACACTCAGACAACACACACACCGACAACACACACACACACAACACACACACCGACAACACACACACACACACACCGACAACACACACACACACACACTGACAACACACACACACACACCGACAACACACACACACACACCGACAACACACACACACACACACCGACAACACATAAACACACACACACCGACAACACACACACACACACACAGACAACACACACACACACACACCGACAACACACACACACACCGACAACACACACACACCGACAACACACACACACACACACACACCGACAACACACACACACACACACACCGATAACACACACACACACACACCAACAACACACACACACACACACCGACAACACACACACACACACACTGACAACACACACACACACACCGACAACACACACACACACACACACCGACAACACACACACACATACACACCGACAACACACACACACCGACAACACACACACACACACACACACACACACACACACACACCGACAACACACACACACACCGACAACACACACACACACACACCGACAACACACACACACACACCGACAACACACACACACACACACCGACAACACATAAACACACACACACCGACAACACACACACACACACACAGACAACACACACACACACACACCGACAACACACACACACACCGACAACACACACACACCGACAACACACACACACACACACACACACACACACCGACAACACACACACACACACACCGATAACACACACACACACACACCAACAACACACACACACACACACACCGACCATTCACACACACACACACCGACAACACACACACACACACACACACACACACCGACAACACACACACACACACACCGACCATTCACACACACACACACCGACAACACACACACACACACACACACACACCGACAACACACACACACACACACCGACAACACACACACACCGACAACACACACACACACACCGACAACACACACACACCGACAACACACACACACACCGACAACACACACACACACACCGACAACACACACACACACACACACACACACACCGACAACACACACACACACACACCGATAACACACACACACACACACCAACAACACACACACACACACACACCGACCATTCACACACACACACACCGACAACACACACACACACACACACACACCGACAACACACACACACACACACCGACCATTCACACACACACACACCGACAACACACACACACACACACACACACACCGACAACACACACACACACACACCGACAACACACACACACCGACAACACACACACACACACCGACAACACACACACACCGACAACACACACACACACACACACCGACAACACACACACACACACCGACAACACACACACACACACACCGACAACACACACACACACACACCGACAACACACACACACCGACAACACACACACACACACACACACACACACTGATAACACACACACACCGACAACACACACACACACACACACACACCGACAACACACACACACACACCGACCACACACACACACACCGACAACACACACACACACACACACCGACAACACACAACACACACACACACACACCGACAACACATAAACACACACACACCGACAACACACACACACACACACTGACAACACACACACACACCGACAACACACACACACACACACCGACAACAAACACACACACCGACAACACACACACACACACCGACAACACACACACACACACACACACACACCGACAACACACACACACACCGACAACACACACACACACACCGACAACACACACACACACACACACCGACAACACACACACACACACACCGACAACACACACACACCGACAACACACACACACACACCGACAACACACACACACCGACAACACACACACACACACACCGACAACACACACACACACACCGACAACACACACACACACACACACCGACAACACACACACACACACACCGACAACACACACACACACACCGACAACACACACACACACACACACACACACACTGATAACACACACACACCGACAACACACACACACACCGACAACAACACACACACACACACACCGACAACACACAACACACACACACACACACCGACAACACATAAACACACACACACCGACAACACACACACACACACACTGACAACACACACACACACACACCGACAACACACACACACACACACACACCGACAACAAACACACACACCGACAACACACACACACACACCGACAACACACACACACACACACACACACACCGACAACACACACACACACCGACAACACACACACACACACCGACAACACACACACACACACCGACAACACACACACACACACCGACAACACACACACACACCGACAACACATAAACACACACACACACCGACAACACACACACACACACCGACAACACATAAACACACACACACACCGACAACACACACACACACCGACAACACACACACACACACACACACTCAGACAACACACACACCGACAACACACACACACACAACACACACACCGACAACACACACACACACACACCGACAACACACACACACACACACTGACAACACACACACACACACCGACAACACACACACACACACCGACAACACACACACACATACACACCGACAACACACACACACCGACAACACACACACACACACACACACACACACACCGACAACACACACACACACCGACAACACACACACACACACACCGACAACACACACACACACACCGACAACACACACACACACACACCGACAACACACACACACACACACACACTCAGACAACACACACACCGACAACACACACACACACAACACACACACCGACAACACACACACACACACACCGACAACACACACACACACACACTGACAACACACACACACACACCGACAACACACACACACACACCGACAACACACACACACATACACACCGACAACACACACACACCGACAACACACACACACACACACACACACACACACACACACACCGACAACACACACACACACCGACAACACACACACACACACACCGACAACACACACACACACACCGACAACACACACACACACACACCGACAACACATAAACACACACACACCGACAACACACACACACACACACAGACAACACACACACACACACACCGACAACACACACACACACCGACAACACACACACACCGACAACACACACACACACACACACACACACACCGACAACACACACACACACACACCGATAACACACACACACACACACACCAACAACACACACACACACACACCGACAACACACACACACACACACTGACAACACACACACACACCGACAACACACACACACACACACACCGACAACACACACACACATACACACCGACAACACACACACACCGACACACACACACACACACACACACACACACACACACACACACCGACAACACACACACACACCGACAACACACACACACACACACCGACAACACACACACACACACCGACAACACACACACACACACACCGACAACACATAAACACACACACACCGACAACACACACACACACACACAGACAACACACACACACACACACCGACAACACACACACACACCGACAACACACACACACCGACAACACACACACACACACACACACACACCGACAACACACACACACACACACCGATAACACACACACACACACACCAACAACACACACACACACACACACCGACCATTCACACACACACACACCGACAACACACACACACACACACACACACACACCGACAACACACACACACACACACCGACCATTCACACACACACACACCGACAACACACACACACACACACACACACCGACAACACACACACACACACACCGACAACACACACACACCGACAACACACACACACACACCGACAACACACACACACCGACAACACACACACACACCGACAACACACACACACACACCGACAACACACACACACACACACACACCGACAACACACACACACACACACCGATAACACACACACACACACACCAACAACACACACACACACACACACCGACCATTCACACACACACACACCGACAACACACACACACACACACACACACCGACAACACACACACACACCGACCATTCACACACACACACACCGACAACACACACACACACACACACACACACCGACAACACACACACACACACACCGACAACACACACACACCGACAACACACACACACACACCGACAACACACACACACCGACAACACACACACACACACACACCGACAACACACACACACACACCGACAACACACACACACACACACACACCGACACACACACACACACACACCGACAACACACACACACCGACACACACACCCACACACACACACACACACACACACACCGACAACACACACACACACACACACACACCGACAACACACACACACACACCGACCACACACACACACACCGACAACACACACACACACACACACCGACAACACACAACACACACACACACACACCGACAACACATAAACACACACACACCGACAACACACACACACACACACTGACAACACACACACACACCGACAACACACACACACACACACACACACCGACAACAAACACACACACCGACAACACACACACACACACCGACAACACACACACACACACACACACACACCGACAACACACACACACACCGACAACACACACACACACACCGACAACACACACACAAACACACACCGACAACACACACACACACACACACACACACACACACACACACACACACACACACACACACACACACACACACACCGACAACACACACACACACACACACCGACAACACACACACACACAAACAACACACACACACACAACACACACACACACACCGACAACACACACACACACACACCGACAACACACACACACACACACCGACAACACACACACACACACACACACCGACAACACACACACACACACACACACCGACAACACACACACACACCGACAACACACACACACACACCGACAACACACACACACACACAACACACACACACACACACACCGACAACACACACACACACACACACACACACACACACACACCGACAACACACACACAGACACATCGACAACACACACACACACAAACACCAGCAACACACACACACACACCGACAACACACACACACACACACCCACAACACACACACACCGACAACACACACACACACACACCGACAACACACACACACACACACCGACAACACACACACACACACACACTGACAACACACACACACACCGACAACACACACACACACACACCGACAACACACACACACACACACACACCGACAACACACACACACACACACACCGACAACACACACACACCGACAACACACACACACACACACACGCTCAGACAACACACACACCGACAACACACACACACACAACACACACACCGACAACACACACACACACACACTGACAACACACACACACACACGCTGACAACACACACACACACCGACAACACAAACACACACACACACACCGACAACACACACACACATACACACCGACAACACACACACACACACACACCGACAACACACACACACATACACACCGACAACACACACACACCGACAACACACACACACACACACACACACATACACACACACACACACACACCGACAACACACACACACACCGACAACACACACACACACACACCGACAACACACACACACACACCGACAACACACACACACACACACACCGACAACACATAAACACACACACACCGACAACACACACACACACACACAGACAACACACACACACACACACCGACAACACACACACACACCGACAACACACACACACCGACAACACACACACACACACACACACCGACAACACACACACACACACCGATAACACACACACACACACACCAACAACACACACACACACACACACCGACCATTCACACACACACACACCGACAACACACACACACACACACACACCGACAACACACACACACACACACCGACAACACACACACACCGACAACACACACACACACACCGACAACACACACACACCGACAACACACACACACACACACCGACAACACACACACACACACCGACAACACACACACACACACCGACAACACACACACACACACACCGACAACACACACACACACACCGACAACACACACACACACACACACACACACACTGATAACACACACACACCGACAACACACACACACACACACACACACCGACAACACACACACACACACCGACCACACACACACACACCGACAAAACACACACACACACACACCGACAACACACAACACACACACACACACACCGACAACACATAAACACACACACACCGACAACACACACACACACACACTGACAACACACACACACACACACCGACAACACACACACACACACACACACCGACAACAAACACACACACCGACAACACACACACACACACCGACAACACACACACACACACACACACACACCGACAACACACACACACACCGACAACACACACACACACACCGACAACACACACACACACACCGACAACACACACACACACACCGACAACACACACACACACCGACAACACATAAACACACACACACACCGACAACACACACACACACACCGACAACACATAAACACACACACACACCGACAACACACACACACACCGACAACACACACACACACACACACACTCAGACAACACACACACCGACAACACACACACACACAACACACACACCGACAACACACACACACACACACCGACAACACACACACACACACACTGACAACACACACACACACACCGACAACACACACACACACACCGACAACACACACACACATACACACCGACAACACACACACACCGACAACACACACACACACACACACACACACACACACACCGACAACACACACACACACCGACAACACACACACACACACACCGACAACACACACACACACACCGACAACACACACACACACACACCGACAACACATAAACACACACACACCGACAACACACACACACACACACAGACAACACACACACACACACACCGACAACACACACACACACCGACAACACACACACACCGACAACACACACACACACACACACACACACACCGACAACACACACACACACACACCGATAACACACACACACACACACCAACAACACACACACACACACACCGACAACACACACACACACACACTGACAACACACACACACACACCGACAACACACACACACACACACACCGACAACACACACACACATACACACCGACAACACACACACACCGACAACACACACACACACACACACACACACACACACACACACCGACAACACACACACACACCGACAACACACACACACACACACCAACAACACACACACACACACCGACAACACACACACACACACACCGACAACACATAAACACACACACACCGACAACACACACACACACACACAGACAACACACACACACACACACCGACAACACACACACACACCGACAACACACACACACCGACAACACACACACACACACACACACACACCGACAACACACACACACACACACCGATAACACACACACACACACACCAACAACACACACACACACACACACCGACCATTCACACACACACACACCGACAACACACACACACACACACACGACAACAACACACACACACACACACCGACCATTCACACACACACACACCGACAACACACACACACACACACACACACACCGACAACACACACACACACACACCGACAACACACACACACCGACAACACACACACACACACCGACAACACACACACACCGACAACACACACACACACCGACAACACACACACACACACCGACAACACACACACACACACACACACACACACCGACAACACACACACACACACACCGATAACACACACACACACACCAACAACACACACACACACACACACCGACCATTCACACACACACACACCGACAACACACACACACACACACACACACACACCGACAACACACACACACACACACCGACCATTCACACACACACACACCGACAACACACACACACACACACACACACACCGACAACACACACACACACACACCGACAACACACACACACCGACAACACACACACACACACCGACAACACACACACACCGACAACACACACACACACACACACCGACAACACACACACACACACCGACAACACACACACACACACACACACCGACAACACACACACACACACACCGACAACACACACACACCGACAACACACACACACACACACACACACACACTGATAACACACACACACCGACAACACACACACACACACACACACACCGACAACACACACACACACACCGACCACACACACACACACCGATAACACACACACACACACACACCGACAACACACAACACACACACACACACACCGACAACACATAAACACACACACACCGACAACACACACACACACACACTGACAACACACACACACACCGACAACACACACACACACACACACACCGACAACAAACACACACACCGACAACACACACACACACACCGACAACACACACACACACACACACACACGACAACACACACACACACCGACAACACACACACACACCGACAACACACACACACACACCGACAACACACACACACACACCGACAACACACACACACACACCGACAACACACACACACACCGACAACACATAAACACACACACACACCGACAACACACACACACACACCGACAACACATAAACACACACACACACCGACAACACACACACACACCGACAACACACACACACACACCGACAACACACCGACAACACACACACACACCTACAACACACACACACACACCGACAACACACACACACACACACACACACCGACAACACACACACACACACACCGACAACACACACACACACACACCGACAACACACACACACACACCGGCAACACACACACACACACCGACAACACACACACACACACACACCGACAACACACACACACACACCGACAACACACACACACACACCGACAACACACCGACAACACACACACACACACCGACAACACACACACACACACCGACAACACACACACACACACACACACACACACCGACAACACACACACACACACACACCGACAACACACACACACACACACCGACAACACAGACACACACACCGGCAACACACACACACACACCGACAACACACACACACACACCGACAACACACACACACACACACACACACACACACACACACACACACACACACACCGACAACACACACACACACACACACCGACAACACACACACACACAAACAACACACACACACACAACACACACACACACACCGACAACACACACACACACACACCGACAACACACACACACACACACCGACAACACACACACACACACACACCGACAACACACACACACACACACACACCGACAACACACACACACACACACCGACAACACACACACACACACCGACAACACACACACACACACAACACACACACACACACCGACAACACACACACACACACACACCGACACACACACACACACACACACACACACACCGACAACACACACACAGACACATCGACAACACACACACACACAAACACCAGCAACACACACACACACACCGACAACACACACACACACACACCCACAACACACACACACCGACAACACACACACACACACACACCGACAACACACACACACACACCGACAACACACACACACACACACACTGACAACACACACACACACCGACAACACACACACACACACACCGACAACACACACACACACATACACACACACCGACAACACACACACACACACACACCGACAACACACACACACCGACAACACACACACACACACACACTCAGACAACACACACACCGACAACACACACACACACAACACACACACCGACAACACACACACACACACACCGACAACACACACACACACACACTGACAACACACACACACACACCGACAACACACACACACACACACACCGACAACACACACACACATACACACCGACAACACACACACACCGACAACACACACACACACACACACACACACACACCGACAACACACACACACACCGACAACACACACACACACACACCGACAACACACACACACACACCGACAACACACACACACACACACCGACAACACATAAACACACACACACCGACAACACACACACACACACACAGACAACACACACACACACACACCGACAACACACACACACACCGACAACACACACACACCGACAACACACACACACACACACACACACACCGACAACACACACACACACACACCGATAACACACACACACACACACCAACAACACACACACACACACACACCGACCATTCACACACACACACATCGACAACACACACACACACACACACACACACACCGACAACACACACACACACACACCGACAACACACACACACCGACAACACACACACACACACACACCGACAACACACACACACCGACAACACACACACACACACACACCGACAACACACACACACACACCGACAACACACTCACACACACACACACACCGACAACACACACACACACACACCGACAACACACACACACACACACACACACCGAAAACACACACACACACACACCGACAACACACACACACACACACACCGACAACACACACACACACACACACCGACAACACACACACACACACACACTGACAACACACACACACACACCGACAACACACACACACACACACCGACAACACACACACACACACCGACAACACACACACACCGACAACACACACACACACACCGACAACACACACACACACCGACAACACACACACACACACACACCGACAACACACACACACACACACCGACAACACATAAACACACACACACCGACAACACACACACACACACACTGACAACACACACACACACACACCGACAACACACACACACACACAAACACCGACAACAAACACACACACCGACAACACACACACACACACCGACAACACACACACACACACACACCGACAACACACACACACACCGACAACACACACACACACACACCGACAACACACACACACACACACCGAAATCACACACACACACACACACCGACAACACACACACACCGACAACACACACACACACACACACACTCAGACAACACACACACCGACAACACACACACACACAACACACACACCGACAACACACACACACACACACCGACAACACACACACACACACACTGACAACACACACACACACACCGACAACACACACACACACACACACCGACAACACACACACACATACACACCGACAACACACACACACCGACAACACACACACACACACACACACACACACACACACCGACAACACACACACACACCGACAACACACACACACACACACCGACAACACACACACACACACCGACAACACACACACACACACACCGACAACACATAAACACACACACACCGACAACACACACACACACACACAGACAACACACACACACACACACCGACAACACACACACACACCGACAACACACACACACCGACAACACACACACACACACACACACACACCGACAACACACACACACACACACCGATAACACACACACACACACACCAACAACACACACACACACACACACCGACCATTCACACACACACACACCGACAACACACACACACACACACACACACACCGACAACACACACACACACACACCGACAACATACACACACCGACAACACACACACACACACACACCGACAACACACACACACCGACAACACACACACACACACACACCGACAACACACACACACACACCGACAACACACACACACACACACACACACCGACAACACACACACACACACACCGACAACACACACACACACACCGACAACACACACACACACACACACACACACACTGATAACACACACACACCGACAACACACACACACACACACACACACCGACAACACACACACACACACCGACCACACACACACACACCGACAACACACACACACACACACACCGACAACACACACACACACACCGACAACACACACACACACACACACACACCGACAACACACACACACACACACCGATAACACACACACACACACACCAACAACACACACACACACACACACCGACCATTCACACACACACACACCGACAACACACACACACACACACACACACACACCGACAACACACACACACACACACCGACAACACACACACACCGACAACACACACACACACACACACCGACAACACACACACACACACCGACAACACACACACACACACACACCGACAACACACACACACACACCGACACACACCACACACACACACACACCGACAACACACACACACACACACCGACAACACACACACACACACCGACAACACACACACACACACACACACACACACACTGATAACACACACACACCGACAACACACACACACACACACACACACCGACAACACACACACACACCGACAACACACCCACACACACACCGACAACACACACACACACAACACACACACACACACACCGACAACACACACACACACACCGACAACACACACACACACACCGACAACACACACACACACACACCGACAACACACACACACACCGACAACAGACACACACACACACACCGACAACACACACACACACACACCGACAACACACACACACACACACACCGACAACACACACACACACACACACACACCGACAACACACACACACACACACACTGACAACACACACACACACACCGACAACACACACACACACACACCGACAACACACACACACACACCGACAACACACACACACCGACAACACACACACACACACCGACAACACACACACACACCGACAACACACACACACACACACACCGACAACACACACACACACACACCGACAACACATAAACACACACACACCGACAACACACACACACACACACTGACAACACACACACACACACACCGACAACACACACACACACACAAACACCGACAACAAACACACACACCGACAACACACACACACACACCGACAACACACACACACACACACACACACCGACAACACACACACACACCGACAACACACACACACACCGACAACACACACACACACACCGACAACACACACACACACACACACCGACAACACACACACACACACCGACAACACACACACACACCGACAACACATAAACACACACACACACCGACAACACACACACACACACACCGACAACACATAAACACACACACACACCGACAACACACACACACACACCGACAACACACACACACACACCGACAACACACCGACAACACACACACACACCGACAACACACACACACACACCGACAACACACACACACACACACACACACCGACAACACACACACACACACACCGACAACACACACACACACACACACCGACAACACACACACACACACCGGCAACACACACACACACACCGACAACACACACACACACACACACCGACAACACACACACACACACACCGACAACACACACACACACACCGACAACACACCGACAACACACACACACACCGACAACACACACACACACACCGACAACACACACACACACACACACCGACAACACACACACACACACACCGACAACAAACACACACACACCGGCAACACACACACACACACCGACAACACACACACACACACACACCGACAACACACACACACACACACACACACACACACACACACACACACACACACACACCGACAACACACACACACACACACACCGACAACACACACACACACAAACAACACACACACACACAACACACACACACACACCGACAACACACACACACACACACCGACAACACACACACACACACACCGACAACACACACACACACACACACACCGACAACACACACACACACACACACACCGACAACACACACACACACCGACAACACACACACACACACCGACAACACACACACACACACAACACACACACACACACACCGACAACACACACACACACACACACACACACACACACACCGACAACACACACACAGACAC
>NW_027675486.1:195000-207500 GCF_965601325.2 Salmo salar
CCGACAACACACACACAGACACATCGACAACACACACACACACAAACACCAGCAACACACACACACACACCGACAACACACACACACACACACCCACAACACACACACACCGACAACACACACACACACACACCGACAACACACACACACACACACCGACAACACACACACACACACACACACTGACAACACACACACACACACGACAACACACACACACACACACCGACAACACACACACACACACACACACCGACAACACACACACACACACACACCGACAACACACACACACCGACAACACACACACACACACACACACTCAGACAACACACACACCGACAACACACACACACACAACACACACACCGACAACACACACACACACACACACCGACAACACACACACACACACACTGACAACACACACACACACACCGACAACACACACACACACACACACCGACAACACACACACACATACACACCGACAACACACACACACACACACACCGACAACACACACACACATACACACCGACAACACACACACACCGACAACACACACACACACACACACACACACACACACACACACACACACACACACCGACAACACACACACACACCGACAACACACACACACACACACCGACAACACACACACACACACCGACAACACACACACACACACACCGACAACACATAAACACACACACACCGACAACACACACACACACACACAGACAACACACACACACACACACCGACAACACACACACACACCGACAACACACACACACCGACAACACACACACACACACACACCGACAACACACACACACACACACCGATAACACACACACACACACACACCAACAACACACACACACACACACACCGACCATTCACACACACACACACCGACAACACACACACACACACACACACACACCGACAACACACACACACACACACCGACAACACACACACACCGACAACACACACACACACACACACCGACAACACACACACACCGACAACACACACACACACACACCGACAACACACACACACACACCGACAACACACACACACACACACACACACCGACAACACACACACACACACAACGACAACACACACACACACACCGACAACACACACACACACACACACACACACACTGATAACACACACACCGACAACACACACACACACCGACAACACACACACACACACACCGACAACACGCACCCACACAACACACACACACACACACCGACAACACACACACACACCGACAACACACACACACACACCGACAACACACACACACACACACCGACAACACACACACACACACCGACAACAGACACACACACACACACCGACAACACACACACACACACACCGACAACACACACACACACACACCGACAACACACACACACCGACAACACAGACACACACACACCGACAACACACACACACACACACACACACACCGAAAACACACACACACACACACCGACAACACACACACACACACACACCGACAACACACACACACACACACACACACCGACAACACACACACACACACACACTGACAACACACACACACACACACACCGACAACACACACACACACACACCGACAACACACACACACACACACACCGACAACACACACACACCGACAACACACACACACACACCGACAACACACACACACACCGACAACACACACACATACACACACCGACAACACACACACACACACACCGACAACACACACACACACACCGGCAACACACACACACACACCGACAACACACACCCACACACACCGACAACACACACACACACACACACCGACAACACACACACACCGACAACACACACACACACACCGACAACACACACACACACCGACAACACACACACATACACACACCGACAACACACACACACACCGACAACACACACACACACACCGGCAACACACACACACACACCGACAACACACACACACACACACACCGACAACACACACACACACACACACACACACACACACACACACAACACACACACACACCGACAACACACACACACACACACACACCGACAACACACACACACACACACCGACAACACACACACACACAAACCGACAACACACACACACACACCGGCAACACACACACACACACCGACAACACACACACACACACACACCGACAACACACACACACACACACACACACACACACACACAACACACACACACACCGACAACACATAAACACACACACACACCGACAACACACACACACACACACACCGACAACACATAAACACACACACAAACCGACAACACACACACACACACCGACAACACACACACACACACACCGACAACACACACACACACACACACCGACAACACACACACACACACACACACCGACAACACACACACACACACACACACACCGACAACACACACACACACACACCGACAACACACACACACACACTGACAACACACCGACAACACACACACACACCGACAACACACACACACACACACCGACAACACACACACACACACACACACCGACAACACACACACACACACACCGACAACACACACACACACAAACCGACAACACACACACACACACCGGCAACACACACACACACACCGACAACACACACACACACACACACCGACAACACACACACACACACACACACACACACACACACACACACAACACACACACACACCGACAACACATAAACACACACACACACCGACAACACACACACACACACACACCGACAACACATAAACACACACACAAACCGACAACACACACACACACACCGACAACACACACACACACACACCGACACACACACACACACACACACCGACAACACACACACACACACCGACAACACACACACACACACACACACCGACAACACACACACACACACACCGACAACACACACACACACACAAACCGACAACACACACACACACACCGGCAACACACACACACACACCGACAACACACACACACACACACACCGACAACACACACACACACACACACACACACACACACACACACAACACACACACACACCGACAACACATAAACACACACACACACCGACAACACACACACACACACACACCGACAACACATAAACACACACACAAACCGACAACACACACACACACACCGACAACACACACACACACACACCGACAACACACACACACACACACACCGACAACACACACACACACACACACACCGACAACACACACACACACACACACACACCGACAACACACACACACACACACCGACAACACACACACACACACCGACAACACACACACACACACACAACACACACACACACACCGACAACACACACACACACACACACCGACAACACACACACACACACACACACACACACACACACACACACACACACACACACCGACAACACACACACAGACACATCGACAACACACATACACACAAACACCAGCAACACACACACACACCGACAACACACACACACACACACCCACAACAAACACACACCGACAACACACACACACACACACCGACAACACACACACACACACACCGACAACACACACACACACACACACTGACAACACACACACACACCGACAACACACACACACACACACCGACAACACACACACACACACACACACACACCGACAACACACACACACACACCGACAACACACACACACCGACAACACACACACACACACACACACTCAGACAACACACACACCGACAACACACACACACACAACACACAAACCGACAACACACACACACACACCGACAACACACACACACACACACTGACAACACACACACACACACCGACAACACACACACACACACACACCGACAACACACACACACATACACACCGACAACACACACACACCGACAACACACACACACACACACACACACACACACACACACACACACACCGACAACACACACACACACCGACAACACACACACACACACACCGACAACACACACACACACACCGACAACACACACACACACACACCGACAACACATAAAAACACACACACCGACAACACACACACACACACATCGACAACACACACACACACAAACACCAGCAACACACACACACACACACACACCGACAACACATAAACACACACACACCGACAACACACACACACACACACTGACAACACACACACACACACCGACAACACACACACACACACACACACCGACAACAAACACACACACCGACAACACACACACACACACCGACAACACACACACACACACACACACACACACACCGACAACACACACACACACCGACAACACACACACACACCGACAACACACACACACACACCGACAACACACACACACACACACACCGACAACACACACACACACACCGACAACACACACACACACCGACAACACATAAACACACACACACACCGACAACACACACACACACACACCGACAACACATAAACACACACACAAACCGACAACACACACACACACACCGACAACACACACACACACACTGACAACACACCGACAACACACACACACACCGACAACACACACACACACACCGACAACACACACACACACACACACACCGACAACACACACACACACACACCGACAACACACACACACACAAACCGACAACACACACACACACACCGGCAACACACACACACACACCGACAACACACACACACACACACACCGACAACACACACACACACACACACACACACACACACACACACAACACACACACACACCGACAACACATAAACACACACACACACCGACAACACACACACACACACACACCGACAACACATAAACACACACACAAACCGACAACACACACACACACACCGACAACACACACACACACACACCGACAACACACACACACACACACACCGACAACACACACACACACACACACACCGACAACACACACACACACACACACACACCGACAACACACACACACACACACCGACAACACACACACACACACCGACAACACACACACACACACACAACACACACACACACACCGACAACACACACACACACACACACCGACAACACACACACACACACACACACACACACACACACACACACACACACACACACACACCGACAACACACACACAGACACATCGACAACACACATACACACAAACACCAGCAACACACACACACACCGACAACACACACACACACACACCCACAACAAACACACACCGACAACACACACACACACACACCGACAACACACACACACACACACCGACAACACACACACACACACACACTGACAACACACACACACACCGACAACACACACACACACACACACCGACAACACACACACACACACACACACACACACCGACAACACACACACACACACCGACAACACACACACACCGACAACACACACACACACACACACACTCAGACAACACACACACCGACAACACACACACACACAACACACAAACCGACAACACACACACACACACCGACAACACACACACACACACACTGACAACACACACACACACCGACAACACACACACACACACACACCGACAACACACACACACATACACACCGACAACACACACACACCGACAACACACACACACACACACACACACACACACACACACCGACAACACACACACACACCGACAACACACACACACACACACCGACAACACACACACACACACACCGACAACACACACACACACACACCGACAACACATAAAAACACACACACCGACAACACACACACACACACATCGACAACACACACACACACAAACACCAGCAACACACACACACACACACAGACAACACACACACACACCCACAACACACACACACCGACAACACACACACACACACACACACCAACAACACACACACACACACACACACCGACCATTCACACACACACACACCGACAACACACACACACACACACACACACACCGACAACACACACACACACACACCGACAACACACACACACCGACAACACACACACACACACACACCGACAACACACACACACCGACAACACACACACACACACACACCGACAACACACACACACACACCGACAACACACACACACACACACACACACCGACAACACACACACACACACACCGACAACACACACACACACACCGACAACACACACACACACACACACACACACACTGATAACACACACACACCGACAACACACACACACACACACACACACCGACAACACACACACACACCGACAACACACACACACACACACCGACAACACACACACACACAACACACACACACACACACCGACAACACACACACACACACACCGACAACACACACACACACACCGACAACACACACACACACACACCGACAACACACACACACACACCGACAACAGACACACACACACACACCGACAACACACACACACACACACCGACAACACACACACACACACACCGACAACACACACACACCGACAACACAGACACACACACACCGACAACACACACACACCGACAACACACACACACACACACCGACAACACACACACACACACCGACAACACACACACACACACACACACACCGACAACACACACACACACACAACGACAACACACACACACACACCGACAACACACACACACACACACACACACACACTGATAACACACACACCGACAACACACACACACACCGACAACACACACACACACACACCGACAACACGCACCCACACAACACACACACACACACACCGACAACACACACACACACCGACAACACACACACACACACCGACAACACACACACACACACACCGACAACACACACACACACACCGACAACAGACACACACACACACACCGACAACACACACACACACACACCGACAACACACACACACACACACCGACAACACACACACACCGACAACACAGACACACACACACCGACAACACACACACACACACACACACACCGAAAACACACACACACACACACCGACAACACACACACACACACACACCGACAACACACACACACACACACACACACACACCGACAACACACACACACACACACACTGACAACACACACACACACACACACCGACAACACACACACACACACACCGACAACACACACACACACACACACCGACAACACACACACACCGACAACACACACACACACACCGACAACACACACACACACCGACAACACACACACATACACACACCGACAACACACACACACACACACCGACAACACATAAACACACACACACCGACAACACACACACACACACACTGACAACACACACACACACACACCGACAACACACACACACACACACCGACAACAAACACACACACCGACAACACACACACACACACCGACAACACACACACACACACACACACACACCGACAACACACACACACACCGACAACACACACACACACCGACAACACACACACACACACCGACAACACACACACACACACACACCGACAACACACACACACACACCGACAACACACACACACACCGACAACACATAAACACACACACACACCGACAACACACACACACACACACACCGACAACACATAAACACACACACAAACCGACAACACACACACACACACCGACAACACACACACACACACTGACAACACACCGACAACACACACACACACCGACAACACACACACACACACCGACAACACACACACACACACACACACCGACAACACACACACACACACACCGACAACACACACACACACAAACCGACAACACACACACACACACCGGCAACACACACACACACACCGACAACACACACACACACACACACCGACAACACACACACACACACACACACACACACACACACACACAACACACACACACACCGACAACACATAAACACACACACACACCGACAACACACACACACACACACACCGACAACACATAAACACACACACAAACCGACAACACACACACACACACCGACAACACACACACACACACACCGACAACAAACACACACACACACACCGACAACACACACACACACACACACACCGACAACACACACACACACACACACACCGACAACACACACACACACACACCGACAACACACACACACACACCGACAACACACACACACACACACAACACACACACACACACCGACAACACACACACACACACACACCGACACACACACACACACACACCACACCACACACACACACACACACACACACACACACACACACCGACAACACACACACAGACACATCGACAACACACATACACACAAACACCAGCAACACACACACACACACCGACAACACACACACACACACACCCACAACAAACACACACCGACAACACACACACACACACACACCGACAACACACACACACACACACCGACAACACACACACACACACACACTGACAACACACACACACACCGACAACACACACACACACACACCGACAACACACACACACACACACACACACACACCGACAACACACACACACACACCGACAACACACACACACCGACAACACACACACACACACACACACTCAGACAACACACACACCGACAACACACACACACACAACACACAAACCGACAACACACACACACACACATCGACAACACACACACACACACACTGACAACACACACACACACACCGACAACACACACACACACACACACCGACAACACACACACACATACACACCGACAACACACACACACCGACAACACACACACACACACACACACACACACACACACACACCGACAACACACACACACACCGACAACACACACACACACACACCGACAACACACACACACACACACCGACAACACACACACACACACACACCGACAACACACACACACCGACAACACACACACATACACACACCGACAACACACACACACACACACCGACAACACACACACATACACACACCGACAACACACACACACACACACCGACAACACATAAACACACACACACCGACAACACACACACACACACACTGACAACACACACACACACACCGACAACACCCACACACACACACACACCGACAACAAACACACACACCGACAACACACACACACACACCGACAACACACACACACACACACACACACACACCGACAACACACACACACACCGACAACACACACACACACCGACAACACACACACACACACCGACAACACACACACACACACACACCGACAACACACACACACACACCGACAACACACACACACACCGACAACACATAAACACACACACACACCGACAACACACACACACACACACACCGACAACACATAAACACACACACAAACCGACAACACACACACACACACCGACAACACACACACACACACCGACAACACACCGACAACACACACACACAACGACAACACACACACACACACCGACAACACACACACACACACACACACCGACAACACACACACACACACACCGACAACACACACACACACACAACCGACAACACACACACACACACCGGCAACACACACACACACACCGACAACACACACACACACACACACCGACAACACACACACACACACACACACACACACACACACACACACACACACACACACACACACCGACAACACATAAACACACACACACACCGACAACACACACACACACACACCGACAACACATAAACACACACACAAACCGACAACACACACACACACACCGACAACACACACACACACACACCGACAACACACACACACACACACACCGACAACACACACACACACACACACACCGACAACACACACACACACACACACACACCGACAACACACACACACACACACCGACAACACACACACACACACCGACAACACACACACACACACACAACACACACACACACACCGACAACACACACACACACACACACCGACAACACACACACACACACACACACACACACACACACACACACACACACACACACACACCGACAACACACACACAGACACATCGACAACACACATACACACAAACACCAGCAACACACACACACACCGACAACACACACACACACACACCCACAACAAACACACACCGACAACACACACACACACACACCGACAACACACACACACACACACCGACAACACACACACACACACACACTGACAACACACACACACACCGACAACACACACACACACACACCGACAACACACACACACACACACACACACACCGACAACACACACACACACACCGACAACACACACACACCGACAACACACACACACACACACACACTCAGACAACACACACACCGACAACACACACACACACAACACACAAACCGACAACACACACACACACACCGACAACACACACACACACACACTGACAACACACACACACACACCGACACACACACACACACACACACCGACAACACACACACACATACACACCGACAACACACACACACCGACAACACACACACACACACACACACACACACACACACACACACACACCGACAACACACACACACACCGACAACACACACACACACACACCGACAACACACACACACACACCGACAACACACACACACACACACCGACAACACATAAAAACACACACACCGACAACACACACACACACACATCGACAACACACACACACACAAACACCAGCAACACACACACACACACACACACCGACAACACATAAACACACACACACCGACAACACACACACACACACACTGACAACACACACACACACACCGACAACACACACACACACACACACACCGACAACAAACACACACACCGACAACACACACACACACACCGACAACACACACACACACACACACACACACACCGACAACACACACACACACCGACAACACACACACACACCGACAACACACACACACACACCGACAACACACACACACACACACACCGACAACAAACACACACACCGACAACACACACACACACACCGACAACACACACACACACACACACACACACACCGACAACACACACACACACCGACAACACACACACACACCGACAACACACACACACACACACCGACAACACACACACACACACACACCGACAACACACACACACACACCGACAACACACACACACACCGACAACACATAAACACACACACACACCGACAACACACACACACCACACACACCGACAACACATAAACACACACACAAACCGACAACACACACACACACACCGACAACACACACACACACACTGACAACACACCGACAACACACACACACACCGACAACACACACACACACACCGACAACACACACACACACACACACACCGACAACACACACACACACACACCGACAACACACACACACACAAACCGACAACACACACACACACACCGGCAACACACACACACACACCGACAACACACACACACACACACACCGACAACACACACACACACACACACACACACACACACACACACACACACAACACACACACACACCGACAACACATAAACACACACACACACCGACAACACACACACACACACACACCGACAACACATAAACACACACACAAACCGACAACACACACACACACACCGACAACACACACACACACACACCGTCAACACACACACACACACACACCGACAACACACACACACACACACACACCGACAACACACACACACACACACACACACCGACAACACACACACACACACACCGACAACACACACACACACACCGACAACACACACACACACACACGACACACACACACACACCGACAACACACACACACACACACACCGACAACACACACACACACACACACACACACACACACACACACACACACACACACACACACACCGACAACACACACACAGACACATCGACAACACACATACACACAAACACCAGCAACACACACACACACCGACAACACACACACACACACACCCACAACAAACACACACCGACAACACACACACACACACACCGACAACACACACACACACACACCGACAACACACACACACACACACACTGACAACACACACACACACCGACAACACACACACACACACACCGACAACACACACACACACACAC
>NW_027675486.1:210000-217500 GCF_965601325.2 Salmo salar
ACACACCGACAACACACACACACACACCGACAACACACACACACACACACACACACACCGACAACACACACACACACCGACAACACACACACACACCGACAACACACACACACACACCGACAACACACACACACACACACACCGACAACACACACACACACACCGACAACACACACACACACCGACAACACATAAACACACACACACACCGACAACACACACACACACACACACCGACAACACATAAACACACACACAAACCGACAACACACACACACACACCGACAACACACACACACACACTGACAACACACCGACAACACACACACACACCGACAACACACACACACACACCGACAACACACACACACACACACACACCGACAACACACACACACACACACCGACAACACACACACACACAAACCGACAACACACACACACACACCGGCAACACACACACACACACCGACAACACACACACACACACACACCGACAACACACACACACACACACACACACACACACACACACACACAACACACACACACACCGACAACACATAAACACACACACACACCGACAACACACACACACACACACACCGACAACACATAAACACACACACAAACCGACAACACACACACACACACCGACAACACACACACACACACACCGACAACAAACACACACACACACACCGACAACACACACACACACACACACACCGACAACACACACACACACACACACACCGACAACACACACACACACACACCGACAACACACACACACACACCGACAACACACACACACACACACAACACACACACACACACCGACAACACACACACACACACACACCGACAACACACACACACACACACCACACACACACACACACACACCGACAACACACACACAGACACATCGACAACACACATACACACAAACACCAGCAACACACACACACACACACCACCCACAACAAACACACACCGACAACACACACACACACACACACCGACAACACACACACACACACACCGACAACACACACACACACACACACTGACAACACACACACACACCGACAACACACACACACACACACCGACAACACACACACACACACACACACACACACCGACAACACACACACACACACCGACAACACACACACACCGACAACACACACACACACACACACACTCAGACAACACACACACCGACAACACACACACACACAACACACAAACCGACAACACACACACACACACATCGACAACACACACACACACACACTGACAACACACACACACACACCGACAACACACACACACACACACACCGACAACACACACACACATACACACCGACAACACACACACACCGACAACACACACACACACACACACACACACACACACACACACCGACAACACACACACACACCGACAACACACACACACACACACCGACAACACACACACACACACACCGACAACACACACACACACACACACCGACAACACACACACACCGACAACACACACACATACACACACCGACAACACACACACACACACACCGACAACACACACACATACACACACCGACAACACACACACACACACACCGACAACACATAAACACACACACACCGACAACACACACACACACACACTGACAACACACACACACACACCGACAACACCCACACACACACACACACCGACAACAAACACACACACCGACAACACACACACACACACCGACAACACACACACACACACACACACACACACCGACAACACACACACACACCGACAACACACACACACACCGACAACACACACACACACACCGACAACACACACACACACACACACCGACAACACACACACACACACCGACAACACACACACACACCGACAACACATAAACACACACACACACCGACAACACACACACACACACACCGACAACACATAAACACACACACAAACCGACAACACACACACACACACCGACAACACACACACACACACTGACAACACACCGACAACACACACACACACCGACAACACACACACACACACCGACACACACACACACACACACACACCGACAACACACACACACACACACCGACAACACACACACACACAAACCGACAACACACACACACACACCGGCAACACACACACACACACCGACAACACACACACACACACACACCGACAACACACACACACACACACACACACACACACACACACACACACAACACACACACACACCGACAACACATAAACACACACACACACCGACAACACACACACACACACACACCGACAACACATAAACACACACACAAACCGACAACACACACACACACACCGACAACACACACACACACACACCGACAACACACACACACACACACACCGACAACACACACACACACACACACACCGACAACACACACACACACACACACACACCGACAACACACACACACACACACCGACAACACACACACACACACCGACAACACACACACACACACACAACACACACACACACACCGACAACACACACACACACACACACCGACAACACACACACACACACACACCACACACACACACACACACACACACACCGACAACACACACACAGACACATCGACAACACACATACACACAAACACCAGCAACACACACACACACCGACAACACACACACACACACACCCACAACAAACACACACCGACAACACACACACACACACACCGACAACACACACACACACACACCGACAACACACACACACACACACACTGACAACACACACACACACCGACAACACACACACACACACACCGACAACACACACACACACACACACACACACCGACAACACACACACACACACCGACAACACACACACACCGACAACACACACACACACACACACACTCAGACAACACACACACCGACAACACACACACACACAACACACAAACCGACAACACACACACACACACCGACAACACACACACACACACACTGACAACACACACACACACACCGACAACACACACACACACACACACCGACAACACACACACACATACACACCGACAACACACACACACCGACAACACACACACACACACACACACACACACACACACACACCGACAACACACACACACACCGACAACACACACACACACACACCGACAACACACACACACACACCGACAACACACACACACACACCGACAACACATAAAAACACACACACCGACAACACACACACACACACATCGACAACACACACACACACAAACACCAGCAACACACACACACACACACACACCGACAACACATAAACACACACACACCGACAACACACACACACACACACTGACAACACACACACACACACCGACAACACACACACACACACACACACACCGACAACAAACACACACACCGACAACACACACACACACACCGACAACACACACACACACACACACACACACACCGACAACACACACACACACCGACAACACACACACACACCGACAACACACACACACACACCGACAACACCCACACACACACACACACCGACAACAAACACACACACCGACAACACACACACACACACCGACAACACACACACACACACACACACACACACCGACAACACACACACACACCGACAACACACACACACACCGACAACACACACACACACACCGACAACACACACACACACACACCGACAACACACACACACACACCGACAACACACACACACACCGACAACACATAAACACACACACACACCGACAACACACACACACACACACACACCGACAACACATAAACACACACACAAACCGACAACACACACACACACACCGACAACACACACACACACACTGACAACACACCGACAACACACACACACACCGACAACACACACACACACACCGACAACACACACACACACACACACACCGACAACACACACACACACACACCGACAACACACACACACACAAACCGACAACACACACACACACACCGGCAACACACACACACACACCGACAACACACACACACACACACACCGACAACACACACACACCACACACACACACACACACACACACACACACACAACACACACACACACCGACAACACATAAACACACACACACACCGACAACACACACACACACACACACCGACAACACATAAACACACACACAAACCGACAACACACACACACACACCGACAACACACACACACACACACCGTCAACACACACACACACACACACCGACAACACACACACACACACACACACCGACAACACACACACACACACACACACACCGACAACACACACACACACACACCGACAACACACACACACACACCGACAACACACACACACACACACAACACACACACACACACCGACAACACACACACACACACACACCGACAACACACACACACACACACACACACACACACACACACACACACACACACACACACACCGACAACACACACACAGACACATCGACAACACACATACACACAAACACCAGCAACACACACACACACCGACAACACACACACACACACACCCACAACAAACACACACCGACAACACACACACACACACACCGACAACACACACACACACACACCGACAACACACACACACACACACACACTGACAACACACACACACACCGACAACACACACACACACACACCGACAACAAACACACACACACACACACACACCGACAACACACACACACACACCGACAACACACACACACCGACAACACACACACACACACACACACTCAGACAACACACACACCGACAACACACACACACACAACACACAAACCGACAACACACACACACACACCGACAACACACACACACACACACTGACAACACACACACACACACCGACAACACACACACACACACACACCGACAACACACACACACATACACACCGACAACACACACACACCGACAACACACACACACACACACACACACACACACACACACACACACACACCGACAACACACACACACACCGACAACACACACACACACACACCGACAACACACACACACACACCGACAACACACACACACACACACCGACAACACATAAAAACACACACACCGACAACACACACACACACACATCGACAACACACACACACACAAACACCAGCAACACACACACACACACACAGACAACACACACACACACCCACAACACACACACACCGACAACACACACACACACACACACACCAACAACACACACACACACACACACACCGACCATTCACACACACACACACCGACAACACACACACACACACACACACACACCGACAACACACACACACACACACCGACACACACACACACACCGACAACACACACACACACACACACACCGACAACACACACACACCGACAACACACACACACACACACACCGACAACACACACACACACACCGACAACACACACACACACACACACACACCGACAACACACACACACACACACCGACAACACACACACACACACCGACAACACACACACACACACACACACACACACTGATAACACACACACACCGACACACACACACACACACACACACACCGACAACACACACACACACCGACAACACACACACACACACACCGACAACACACACACACACAACACACACACACACACACCGACAACACACACACACACACACCGACAACACACACACACACACACGACAACACACACACACACACACCGACAACACACACACACACACCGACAACAGACACACACACACACACCGACAACACACACACACACACACCGACAACACACACACACACACACCGACAACACACACACACCGACAACACACACACACACACACCGACAACACACACACACACACACACCGACAACACACACACACACACACGACACACACACACACACACACACCGACAACACACACACACACACACTGACAACACACACACACACACCGACAACACACACACACACACACCGACAACACACAACACACACACACACCGACAACACACACACACACACACACGACAACACACACACACACACACACACACCGACAACACATAAACACACACACACCGACAACACACACACACACACCGACAACACACACACACACACACCGACAACACACACACACACACACACACACGACAACACACACACACACACCGACAACACACACACACACACCGACAACACACACGACACACACACACACACACACACCGACAACACACACACACACACCGACAACACACACACACACACGACAACACACACACACACACCGACAACACACACACACACACACACCGACAACACACACACACACACCGACAACACACACACACACCGACAACACACACACACACACACACCGACAACACACACACACACACACCGACAACACACACACACACACACACCGACAACACACACACACACACCGACAACACACACACACACACGACAACACACACCGACAACACACACACACACCGACAACACACACACACACACACCGACAACACACACACACACACACACACCGACAACACACACACACACACACCGACAACACACACACACACACACCGACAACACACACACACACACCGCAACACACACACACACACCGACAACACACACACACACACACACCGACAACACACACACACACGACAACACACACACACACACACACACACACACACACACACACCACACCGACACACACACACACACACACACCGACAACACACACACACACACACCACAACACACACACACGACAACACACACACACACACCGACAACACACACACACACACACCGACAACACACACACACAACACACCGACAACACACACACACACACACACACCGACAACACACACACACACACACACACCGACAACACACACACACACACACCGACAACACACACCCACACACCGACAACACACACACACACACACACACACACACACACACCGACAACACACACACACACACACACCGACAACACACACACACACACACACACAACACACACACACACCCACAACACACACACACCGACAACACACACACACACACACGACAACACACACACACACACAACACCAGCAACACACACACACACACCGACAACCACACACACACACACACACCGACAACACACACACACACGACAACACACACACACACACCGACAACACACACACACACACACCGACAACACACACACACACGACACACACACACACACACACACACCGACAACACACACACACACCGAC
>NW_027675486.1:222500-232500 GCF_965601325.2 Salmo salar
ACCGACAACACACACACACACACACACACACACAAACACACACACACACACACCGACAACACACACACACACCGACAACACACACACACACCGACAACACACACACACACACCGACAACACACACACACACCGACAACACATAAAAACACACACACCGACAACACACACACACACACATCGACAACACACACACACACAAACACCAGCAACACACACACACACACACAGACAACACACACACACACACCCACAACACACACACACCGACAACACACACACACACACACACACCGACAACACACACACACACACACCGACAACACACACACACACACACACACACACTGACAACACACACACACACACACCGACAACACACACACACACACACCGACAACACACACACACACACACACACACCGACAACACACACACACACACACACACCGACAACACACACACACCGACAACACACACACACACACACACACACCGACAACACACACACACACACACCGACAACACATAAAAACACACACACCGACAACACACACACACACACATCGACAACACACACACACACAAACACCAGCAACACACACACACACACACAGACAACACACACACACACACACACACAACACACACACACCGACAACACACACACACACACACACACCGACATCACACACACACACACACCGACAACACACACACACACACACCGACAACACACACACACACACACCGACAACACACACACACACACACACACACCGACAACACACACACACACACACACACCGACAACACACACACACCGACAACACACACACACACACACACACTCAGACAACACACACGGACAACACACACACACACAACACACACACACCGACAACACACACACACACACCGACAACACACACACACACACACTGACAACACACACACACACACCGACAACACACACACACACACACACCGACAGCACACACACATATACACACCGACAACACACACACACACCGACAACACACACACACACACACACACACACACACCGACAACACACACACACACCGACAACACACACACACACACACCGACAACACACACACACACACCGACAACACACACACACACACACCGACAACACATAAACACACACACACCGACAACACACACACACACACAGACAACACACACACACACACCGACAACACACACACACACACACCGACAACACACACACACCGACAACACACACACACACACACACACACCAACAACACACACACACACACACCGACAACACACACACACACACACACTGACAACACACACACACACACACCGACAACACACACACACACACACCGACAACACACACACACACACACACACACACACACACACCGACAACACACAAACACACCGACAACACACACACACACACACACCGACAACACACACACTCACCGAAAACACACACACACACACACCGACAACACACACACACACACCGACAACACACACACACACACACACCGACAACAAACACACACACACACACTGACAACACACACACACACACACACCGACAACACACACACACACACCGACAACACACACACACACACCGACAACACACACACACACACACACCGACAACACACACACACACCGACAACACACACACACACACCGACAACACACACACACACACACACCGACAACACACACACACACACCGACAACACACACACACACCGACAACACATAAACACACACACACACCGACAACACACACACACACACACATACCGACAACACATAAACACACACACAAACCGACAACACACACACACACACCGACAACACACACACACACACTGACAACACACCGACAACACACACACACACCGACAACACACACACACACACCGACAACACACACACACACACACACACCGACAACACACACACACACACACCGACAACACACACACACACAAACCGACAACACACACACACACACCGGCAACACACACACACACACCGACAACACACACACACACACACACCGACAACACACACACACACACACACACACACACACACACACACACACACACACAACACACACACACACCGACAACACATAAACACACACACACACCGACAACACACACACACACACACACCGACAACACATAAACACACACACAAACCGACAACACACACACACACACCGACAACACACACACACACACACCGTCAACACACACACACACACACACCGACAACACACACACACACACACACCGACAACACACACACACACACACACACCGACAACACACACACACACACACCGACAACACACACACACACACCGACAACACACACACACACACACAACACACACACACACACCGACAACACACACACACACACACACCGACAACACACACACACACACACACACACACACACACACACACACACACACACACACACCGACAACACACACACAGACACATCGACAACACACATACACACAAACACCAGCAACACACACACACACCGACAACACACACACACACACACCCACAACAAACACACACCGACAACACACACACACACACACCGACAACACACACACACACACACCGACAACACACACACACACACACACTGACAACACACACACACACCGACAACACACACACACACACACCGACAACACACACACACACACACACACACATCGACAACACACACACACACACCGACAACACACACACACCGACAACACACACACACACACACACACTCAGACAACACACACACCGACAACACACACACACACAACACACAAACCGACAACACACACACACACACCGACAACACACACACACACACACTGACAACACACACACACACACCGACAACACACACACACACACACACCGACAACACACACACACATACACACCGACAACACACACACACCGACAACACACACACACACACACACACACACACACACACACACACACACACACACACCGACAACACACACACACACCGACAACACACACACACACACCGACAACACACACACACACACACCGACAACACATAAAAACACACACACCGACAACACACACACACACACATCGACAACACACACACACACAAACACCAGCAACACACACACACACACACAGACAACACACACACACACCCACAACACACACACACCGACAACACACACACACACACACACACCAACAACACACACACACACACACACACCGACCATTCACACACACACACACCGACAACACACACACACACACACACACACACCGACAACACACACACACACACACCGACAACACACACACACCGACAACACACACACACACACACCGACAACACACACACACCGACAACACACACACACACACACACCGACAACACACACACACACACCGACAACACACACACACACACACACACACCGACAACACACACACACACACACCGACAACACACACACACACACCGACAACACACACACACACACACACACACACACTGATAACACACACACACCGACAACACACACACACACACACACACACCGACAACACACACACACACCGACAACACACACACACACACACCGACAACACACACACACACAACACACACACACACACACCGACAACACACACACACACACACCGACAACACACACACACACACCGACAACACACACACACACACACCGACAACACACACACACACACCGACAACAGACACACACACACACACCGACAACACACACACACACACACCGACAACACACACACACACACACCGACAACACACACACACCGACAACACAGACACACACACACCGACAACACACACACACACACACACACACCGAAAACACACACACACACACACCGACAACACACACACACACACACACCGACAACACACACACACACACACCGACAACACACACACACACACACCGACAACACACACACACACACACACACCGACAACACACACACACACACACACCGACAACACACACACACACACACCGACAACACATAAACACACACACACCGACAACACACACACACACACACTGACAACACACACACACACACACCGACAACACACACACACACACACACACCGACAACAAACACACACACCGACTACACACACACACACACCGACAACACACACACACACACACACACACACCGACAACACACACACACACCGACAACACACACACACACCGACAACACACACACACACACCGACAACACACACACACACACACACCGACAACACACACACACACACCGACAACACACACACACACCGACAACACATAAACACACACACACACCGACAACACACACACACACACACACCGACAACACATAAACACACACACACACCGACAACACACACACACACACCGACAACACACACACACACACTGACAACACACCGACAACACACACACACACCGACAACACACACACACACACCGACAACACACACACACACACACACACCGACAACACACACACACACACACCGACAACACACACACACACAAACCGACAACACACACACACACACCGGCAACACACACACACACACCGACAACACACACACACACACACACACACACACACACACACACACACACACACACACACACCGACAACACACACACACACACACCGACAACACACACACACACAAACAACACACACACACACAACACACACACACACACCGACAACACACACACACACACCGACAACACACACACACACACACACCGACAACACACACACACACACACACCGACAACACACACACACACACACACACCGACAACACACACACACACACACCGACAACACACACTCACACACCGACAACACACACACACACACAAAACACACACACACACCGACAACACACACACACACACACACCGACAACACACACACACACACACACACACACACACACACACACACACCGACAACACACACACAGACACATCGACAACACACACACACACAAACACCAGCAACACACACACACACACCGACAACACACACACACACACACCCACAACACACACACACCGACAACACACACACACACACCGACAACACACACACACACACACCGACAACACACACACACACACACACTGACAACACACACACACACCGACAACACACACACACACCGACAACACACACACACACACACACACACACCGACAACACACACACACACACACACCGACAACACACACACACCGACAACACACACACACACACACACACTCAGACAACACACACACCGACAACACACACACACACAACACACACACCGACAACACACACACACACACACCGACAACACACACACACACACACTGACAACACACACACACACACCGACAACACACACACACACACACACCGACAACACACACACACATACACACCGACAACACACACACACCGACAACACACACACACACACACACACACACACACACACACACACACACACACACCGACAACACACACACACACCGACAACACACACACACACACACCGACAACACACACACACACACCGACAACACACACACACACACACCGACAACACACACACACACACACACCGACAACACACACACACACACACACACACACACACACACACACAGACACACACACACACACACCGACAACACACACACAGACACATCGACAACACACACACACACAAACACCAGCAACACACACACACACACCGACAACACACACACACACACACCCACAACACACACACACCGACAACACACACACACACACACCGACAACACACACACACACACACCGACAACACACACACACACACACACTGACAACACACACACACACCGACAACACACACACACACACACCGACAACACACACACACACACACACACACACACCGACAACACACACACACACACACACCGACAACACACACACACCGACAACACACACACACACACACACACACTCAGACAACACACACACCGACAACACACACACACACAACACACACACCGACAACACACACACACACACACCGACAACACACACACACACACACTGACAACACACACACACACACCGACAACACACACACACACACACACCGACAACACACACACACATACACACCGACAACACACACACACCGACAACACACACACACACACACACACACACACACACACACACACACACACACCGACAACACACACACACACCGACAACACACACACACACACACCGACAACACACACACACACACCGACAACACACACACACACACACCGACAACACATAAAAACACACACACCGACAACACACACACACACACACATCGACAACACACACACACAAACACCAGCAACACACACACACACACACAGACAACACACACACACACCGACAACACACACACACACACACCGACAACACACACACACACACACACACCGACAACACACACACACACACACACCGACAACACACACACACCGACAACACACACACACACACACACACTCAGACAACACACACACCGACAACACACACACACACAACACACACACCGACAACACACACACACACACACCGACAACACACACACACACACACTGACAACACACACACACACACCGACAACACACACACACACACACACCGACAACACACACACACATACACACCGACAACACACACACACCGACAACACACACACACACACACACACACACACACACACACACACACACACACCGACAACACACACACACACCGACAACACACACACACACACACACACCGACAACACACACACACACACACACACCGACAACACACACACACACACACCGACAACACACACACACACACCGACAACACACACACACACACAACACACACACACACACCGACAACACACACACACACACACACCGACAACACACACACACACACACACACACTACACACACACACACACACACACACACACACACCGACAACACACACACAGACACATCGACAACACACACACACACAAACACCAGCAACACACACACACACACCGACAACACACACACACACACACCCACAACACACACACACCGACAACACACACACACACACACCGACAACACACACACACACACACCGACAACACACACACACACACACACTGACAACACACACACACACCGACAACACACACACACACACACCGACAACACACACACACACACACACACCGACAACACACACACACACACACACCGACAACACACACACACCGACAACACACACACACACACACACACTCAGACAACACACACACCGACAACACACACACACACAACACACACACCGACAACACACACACACACACACCGACAACACACACACACACACACTGACAACACACACACACACACCGACAACACACACACACACACACACCGACAACACACACACACATACACACCGACAACACACACACACCGACAACACACACACACACACACACACACACACACACACACACACACACCGACAACACACACACACACCGACAACACACACACACACACACCGACAACACACACACACACACCGACAACACACACACACACACACCGACAACACACACACACACACACACCGACAACACACACACACACACACACACACACACACACACACACACACACACACCGACAACACACACACACACCGACAACACACACACACACACACTGACAACACACACACACACACACCGACAACACACACACACACACACACACCGACAACAAACACACACACCGACTACACACACACACACACCGACAACACACACACACACACACACACACACCGACAACACACACACACACCGACAACACACACACACACCGACAACACACACACACACACCGACAACACACACACACACACACACCGACAACACACACACACACACCGACAACACACACACACACCGACAACACATAAACACACACACACACCGACAACACACACACACACACACACCGACAACACATAAACACACACACAAACCGACAACACACACACACACACCGACAACACACACACACACACTGACAACACACCGACAACACACACACACACCGACAACACACACACACACACCGACAACACACACACACACACACACACCGACAACACACACACACACACACCGACAACACACACACACACAAACCGACAACACACACACACACACCGGCAACACACACACACACACCGACAACACACACACACACACACACCGACAACACACACACACACAAACACACACACACACACACACACACACACACACACACACACCGACAACACACACACACACACACCGACAACACACACACACACAAACAACACACACACACACAACACACACACACACACCGACAACACACACACACACACCGACAACACACACACACACACACACCGACAACACACACACACACACACACACCGACAACACACACACACACACACACACCGACAACACACACACACACACACCGACAACACACACTCACACACCGACAACACACACACACACACAACACACACACACACACCGACAACACACACACACACACACACCGACAACACACACACACACACACACACACACACACACACACACACACACACACCGACAACACACACACAGACACATCGACAACACACACACACACAAACACCAGCAACACACACACACACACCGACAACACACACACACACACACCCACAACACACACACACCGACAACACACACACACACACCGACAACACACACACACACACACCGACAACACACACACACACACACACTGACAACACACACACACACCGACAACACACACACACACCGACAACACACACACACACACACACACACACCGACAACACACACACACACACACACCGACAACACACACACACCGACAACACACACACACACACACACACTCAGACAACACACACACCGACAACACACACACACACAACACACACACCGACAACACACACACACACACACCGACAACACACACACACACACACTGACAACACACACACACACACCGACAACACACACACACACACACACCGACAACACACACACACATACACACCGACAACACACACACACCGACAACACACACACACACACACACACACACACACACACACACACACACACACACACCGACAACACACACACACACCGACAACACACACACACACACACCGACAACACACACACACACACCGACAACACACACACACACACACCGACAACACACACACACACACACACCGACAACACACACACACACACACACACACACACACACACACACAGACACACACACACACACACCGACAACACACACACAGACACATCGACAACACACACACACACAAACACCAGCAACACACACACACACACCGACAACACACACACACACACACCCACAACACACACACACCGACAACACACACACACACACACCGACAACACACACACACACACACCGACAACACACACACACACACACACTGACAACACACACACACACCGACAACACACACACACACACACCGACAACACACACACACACACACACACACACACCGACAACACACACACACACACACACCGACAACACACACACACCGACAACACACACACACACACACACACACTCAGACAACACACACACCGACAACACACACACACACAACACACACACCG